>NW_016803701.1:2122166-2170811 GCF_001698545.2 Rhinopithecus bieti | reverse complement strand
GGAAGGAGGAAGGAAGGAAGGAAGGGAGGGAGGGAGAGAGGGAGGGAGGGAGGAAGGGAGGGAAGGAAAAGAAAAACACAGAGGTGAAATCACAGATTAAGCAAAATGAGGGTGGAAAAAGTAGCCACAATCCCATCTGCCTCTATTTTGGTCCACAGAATGTTTAGTAAACTGCTTTTTTTCCTCCCTCAAAAATTTATTAAGCACATTGACAGGATGTTTAAAGGAACATTCAAGAGTTGTTTTATTAGAGACAGGGAGAGTTGAAACAAATATGAGTTCATCTTTGAAATCTACTGTGACATCTCAACTTGGAACTCCTTTGGTTATAAGGTCTCACTCTCCACATTCTCGGTACTCACAGAATTATCTCCATTACTATCACATGCTGGAGATCAAATGCACAGTGCCTGGCACAGGGCAAACACTCAAATGCTATTTGGTGAATGAGTCATATGGACTCCAGAATCGCAGGACAGTCAAACTCTGTTGATAGTCAATAACGTGCCATGGCTTAGGTAGGTTTTCAGTATCACAGGCTCTCTGCCCCTCTCCTGGAAATAAGAGGTTTCTTATTTCCCATAGAGTCTTCAAGTGGCATTCAATGTCTTGAAAATTATGTGTGAACCTTCAGGTTGTATTATTCTCTTCCTGGCAATATTACAAACTCTCAAAACCTACATAACAGGGTTATCCACATAGTCAAGTTTTGAAGATCACAATGAAGATGAATTTTCACTTGTATCTATATTTCTATGTTTTAATTTAAAAGATTAGCAAGTGTCTTTAGATGAAAATTTATTCATCATCACTTAAAATAAGATCAGAGAAATAAGTATAAATTGAACAATAAAACAAATAGAGAAAGATTTCAAAGAGGCCTAATGCTTTTATTTTAATATCTGAAGGAATCACTTAGAAGCTATCAGAAATTTCATTTTCTAAGACCAATATTAACAAGAATTAATAGTAGAATATTCTTACGCTTATAAATCAGGTTGGTTTGAACTAAGCCTCACTGACCTTATCCAGAGCCACCTGAACCACTGCTTCACTTTCTGTGTCCAAGGCTGACGTGGCCTCGTCCAGCAGGAGGATCTTGGGGTTGCGAACCAGGGCACGTGCAATGGCGATCCTCTGCTTCTGCCCACCACTCAGCTGGGCCCCTCTCTCTCCAACCAGGGTGTCAAATTTCTACCACAGAAAACCCAGGATGATTTAGCATAAGGACAAGCTATCTCGGCTCATATTTTAAATTGGTAAGGAATCCCATACACAACCCAAGTCTCACAGGTAATAACAGGTCCAGTTCTTTAAATCTTATTTAGCACAATAACCAACCTCAGTTTTTAAAAATGTGTCTACGACCAGCTGATACTGCTAGAACTTTCAAATCTGAGGTAATCTTATTTTCCCTTCTTAGGATTTCTCTTCCTCCGATTTATAGTGGTTTCCTAACTTCCTGTGTAGTAGGCCTGCATTTTATTTTTTGCACCTCTAGAAAGGCAAAGGGCAAGGACAACTTACATGAGGCAGTTTCATGATAAAGTCATAGGCATTGGCTTCCTTGACAGCTTTCTCAATCTCATCCATGGTGACATCTTCACGACCATAGCGAATGTTTTCAGCTATCGTGGTGGCAAACAATACAGGTTCCTGACTCACCACACCGATGATTTCCCGTAGAAACCTTACGTTTATGGTCCTAATATCCTGTCCATCAACACTGACCTGGAATAAAAAGTAAGTGTGACTTTCATACATTTGTAGTTGAAAGGGTAACATCAGAAAGATGTGCAATGTGACGGCTGATCACCGCAGAGTCTAGCTCAGCATGGGTCATCTCACCATGCCCTCTGTGGGGTCATAAAGCCTCTGCATCAGCTGGACCGATGTGCTCTTCCCACAGCCGCTGTTTCCAACCAGGGCCACTGTCTGCCCACTCTGCACCTTCAGGTTCAGGCCCTTCAAGATCTACCAGGACGAGTGAGAAAAAAAACTTCAAGGCAATTCACAGACACAGGGTATAGGAACTGACTGTTCAATACTAGGTTTAAATATACATGCACTTTTTAAAAAAATAATCTCTACAAGAAAACATCAGAAACTCGTCATTCAATAGTTTAATTGTTGATTAATCATTTATCACTGTACCTTAACTTCTTTTCGAGATGGGTAACTGAAGTGAACATTTCTGAATTCCAAATTTCCCTTAATATTATCTGGTTTGTGCCCACTCTTCGAATAGCTGTCAATACTTGGCTTCTAAACAGAATCAAATTTTAAGAGATTACTAGGTTACAATAACTACTTTTAGTGATATTTTGTGGAAAGCTGGATAAAGTGACAAAGAAATTGACTCTTAACTGGACAATCTTTTAGACAGATGGGTAAATGGCCAACTCAGACTTACATTATCAATTATCTTGAAGATTTCATAAGCTGCTCCTCTTGCATTTGCGAATGCTTCAACGCTTGGAGATGCCTGTCCAACACTAAAAGCCCCAATTAATACAGAAAAGAACACCTGAGGAATGTGAAGAAAAAACATCAGGCTACTTAGATAGTGATAGCAATTTTTTTTTTCATACTTCTTCTGTCTTTTTCTAACATAGATAATTAAAATTTAAAATGGCGAGGCAATATATAAATATTAGGTGTTAAAAATATTTCAATAGTTTGAAACTAACAGTACATTTAATTTCTTTTTTTCATTTTTTTTCTTTTTAAGAGACAGGGTCTCACTGTGTCACCCAGGATGGAGTGCAGTGGTGCAATCAGAGCTCATTATAACCTCTACCTCCTGGGCTCAAGCAATCCTCCTGCCTCAGTTTCCCAAATAGCTAGGACTACAAGCATGCATCATCAAATCTGAGAAATTTTTTTTATTTTTCCTAGAGACAGGGTCTCGCTATGTGTCCCAAGCTGGTCTCCTGGCCTCAAGCAATCCTTCTGCCTCAGCCTCCAAAAGTGCTGGGATTACGGGCATGGGCCACTATGCCTAGCCAAGAGTAAATTTCAAATGTGTCATCTCAAAACGTGTCAAGTGAGGTGAGGGATATGTTAATTAGCTTGATCTGATCACTCCACATTTTGTGTGTATGTGTGTGTATATATAAGCATCACATTGTACTCCATAAGTATAATGCAATTATGATTTGTCAATTAAAAAATAGCAAAAAAAAATTTTTTTTTTTAAATTTTAAGACAAGGTCTTGTTTTGTTGCCTAGGCTGCAGTGCAGTGGTGCAATCTTGGCTCACTGCAACTTCAACCTCTTGGGTTCAGACAACCCTCCCATCCCAGTCTGTAGCTGGGACTACAGACAAGTGCCACCATATCTGGCTAATTAAAAAAAAAAATTATAGAGATGAGATCTCACTATGTTGCCCACACTAAAAATATTTTAGAAGTTTAAATACTTTTCAATTTAGAATGCAGAATTAGTCTTACTTGCTCAATAAAACAATGATTTAAATTTTATAGGGCTAGAATATTATAATAGGATTTTTTTTATTTCTTCAAAGTCTAAGTTTTTTTATTTAGATCATCAGCAAGGTAAAGTGGAAATAAACACTATTAGAGGAGTCAGAAGACCCAGTTCTGAATCCTAAATTAGTACTAACTAGTTATATGTTGTTAGGCCATTCTCTTAGAATCTTTGGCTTCAACTTCTTCATTTGCAAAAATAGGCAAGATTCTATCTGTTCCCCTACCCAGCAATCATAGAGATGTTGTATCATGATAAAACAGGGTATATGAATGCTTTTTGTTAATTATAAAGCACACACACCTAAGGCATTGATACTTTATCAGGTTGTCATTTTTGCAACAAGGCTGTGTTCTCTTTAGGCCTTTTTGTTTGTTTGTTTGTTTTGTGCAAATCAGTTTCTTATTGGTAAAGACTTAACTGTGTTTCTCTTTGGGGTTGATGAAAATTAATGTCATTATTCATTTTTTCTAAATCACATGGAATTATATTGCTCAATAATTTACACAGAAGGAACTTTGCTAAGTGATTCTATATTCATTATCTCAATTAGTCCTCAAAACAACACTGAAAGTTAGGGCTCATTCCTGTCATGTCACTTGGCAGAAGAGGTAGCAGAGGCTTGAAAAGTTTAGCTGGCTGCCCCAAATCATACAGCTAAAAAGTGACACAGCTGCCATTTGAATCAAGTTGGTCCGATATCAAACCCTACACTCCCTATTCTGGATGCCTCCAGTTTGTGAGGTATATTCATGCCCAGAGAACACTGGATTTAAACTGCTTATCTCAATCACAGTTAAACGGAAAACATCTGTTATGACAACCAAGGATCACCCACAGCATCACTATACTAAAAACAAACAAACAAACAAAAAAAAAAACTTCATGGGAAAAGCCATTCCTGACTGAGCAAAGTTGGATAAGGCAAATTTGAAAAAATTAAAGAAGCAATTACTGCATCCGTATTACAAATCTGGCTCCTGAAAAAGGGGATTGTTTTAAGGGATTCTACAAAATATCATCTCTCACTATCTCAATCTATTTCTGCTTGGCCTATGAAAAAGGAACTAAGTGACTCTTCTAACAGTGTATTTTATTAGATCCAGATACGAATTGAGTTTGGTTTGCAAATTATTTCATTGTCTTTAAAATAAAAGAGGATAACATTAAATGGCAAGACTTCTGTGCTTGCACAAAGGTCTATAATGCAGAAAACTTCCAAACAATCTTTTAGGAAGAGGAACAACTTCCACAATTTGTGAGGTGGATTAGCTGCCATTCGAAATAATTTGAAAAGAAGTCAAAATGTGTATTTTGCCATTTTTGGGAATAGCAAATCAGAAAATAAAAGTGAAGTGTTTAGCATCAAGTTTGGCACAAATAATCTCAACAAATAAAAGTTCATGCTACTGAGATTGCTAAGATTAGTATTATTTAGGCTACAGGATAAATTGTGCAATATATCTGCAAAAACAAACAAACAAACAAGCAAAAAATTGGTTGTCGGATGCATCCAATTTTTTCCCACTTTTTAACCTAGTAGTGCATGTGTCTGTAGTATTCAATAGTTGTTCAAAATATGTTCTTCTAAAGTCAAGCCAACATTACTGGATTTCATTGGTATTTTATAATAATGGCTCATTTCTCAATATAAACCACTTACAGTGAGTACTTGTCCAATAGAATATTCCCCTGAGAGGACCAAGGTGGTCCCATACCAGAAGGCCAGAGCATAAGATGCATAGATAAGCAGGAAAGCAGCACCCATAGAAATATTGGCTGTAATAGCTTTCTTTATCCCAATTCTTTTAGCTTCTTCTAAATTTTTGTTGTACCTGGGAAAAAAACAAAAATGATCACATATACTCATACATTTTATGAAAACATGTCAATATAGCATGATAGTTACAGAGTGGCTAGGATGTGCTCAGTCCTGGTGATACACATGCACTTTGTCCTGCTGCTCATACATTGACCCTATATAGTAGTACTGTTTTACTCCCTTTTTGCAGAAGAAGAAACTGAAATTTACAGAGATTAACTTATTTGTAGGGGAGTCTTCTAAAATTTCCTACTCTGGCTTTAGCAATAGCAAAATAAGTGAAGCAATATTTAGCAAACTTCTAGAACTTATATTGTTTCGTACACAAAACAAAGTAGAAGCCATGGAAAAACCTGTGTCTTCCCTTCAAAATCTGCATGCCTCTTTAATTAAGTAATAAAATGGAGAGATAATGTTAGAAAGTTCTTTAAAAAAAAAAAAAAGGGACAGTCATTTAAATCTCTGAACATTAAGGAAGTTTGGAGACAGTTTGCTCTCTGTCCTGCCTTCCTCTAGGACTGTTGGAATGACCAACTGAGAGGTTACATGTGTGAGAGCATTTTGAGAATTCTGAATTGCCATGTAATACTTTTACATTTAAAAAAGCTGTATAATTTATCTTATTTCTGTAGACATTTATTTTAAAATCACTGACCTACAAAATTATTTGGCTTACAGGTATATAAAATTACATAATTATTCATCAGCATTCCCTCTCTTCCTTCTCCTTTCTACATATTGACTACTTGTCCTTCCCTCTGTTAATGCTCCCAACACTTGTCATGCCATAGCTGCCTGCTGCTGAACTAACAGGCTCTGACCTGGTGGCTTGGGCCATCCAGGGCTTCTGGCTAACTCAGTGACTGAGAAAAATTAAATTCTTAGCATATCTATAGCCCTGAACCCATTCATAGCAAAAGAACTACCCTACATTAACCAAACCTGGAGAGCAACCATTAATACTTCTTAGAGCAAATATAGGAAATTATACAAAAGGAGCAAAAACAAGCAAATGAAAAACATCAAAAAACAATGTTGGAATCACTGACAGATTTTATTTCTCCAGTTCTAATGACCTAAAGGTTATTCCCAACTGTAATTCAAATATTTTTTAAAGCCTCAGAGAGTGGTCAATTTTTGACGTTAAAGCTAAAGGAGATGATGTCTGTAACTCGACCTTCATTTGAAAGGAACAGAGAAGACTACTCTGTTTAAGAAGATAGCTGTGGAGATAAGCTAATGGAGCCCAGAGTTAAAGGAAAACAAGGAATTTTGCAAATATAGAACAAAGGTAAAAGGATTAGTGAAACAGGACAGATTGCCTTAAATCTGTCTGTATTTTCTTAATCACAACTCTCTGCAGAACCTAGAGTATTAACTTGAATAGAGGAGGAGCTAATAATTATTGAAATTAATGAACTTACTTCCATATAAAAGTCATACTTTAAGGTCTTTGATCCATAAAATTCACAACTATATAAATATTATATAGTATTATATTAATTTCCTTTGGAGAACTTGTTCCATTAGTATGTACAGCAGAGTTCAAGCACTGTCCAGATATGAACATGTATTGTTTCTTGCTTTCATGACTACTTTAACTAGGTACATTACAGAGTTACAAAAGCATGCCAAGTGAAATTTACATCACTACTGTGTTCACTAAAGATGAAATTTAAACAGAACTTCATAGTGACCACATATCAACACATCATCAGTTTCTACCCCCCAAAATGTAAATCCTCAACTTGCCAGTTATCATCTGAACAGAAAAATTATTTTTGAGAAACATTTCAATGATTTATATACACACATGCACACACACATAACACAGAGACATATACATATCTCTCACTTTATGAGTTGGTCTGAGGTGAATGCTACCACTGGGCACAACTTACATAAGAGTACATTTAAGGAAATTTAATACATATGTACTACACTGTTATCGCCTTTATTTCAGTTCTCGCTTACCGAGACTAATGTAGAAACCATCTGACGTTGTCCTATGCAGCCAGAGGAAACATTTGCACAGAAGCACAAGGAAGAAAATCATTTACACATCAGAAAGGAGAAATAAAGGAAAGAAGGGGGTAAAGGGAAACGAGACATAAACAATACTCCTTTTCTATAAGCTCTTTGTTGTTTTTCATTACAAATGCCATATATAAAACCAGATATTAAAATCATCCATTCATCAAAAGCTTTAGTATAGAAATGATCATGAAAGTAGGAGCGACTAAAAGAGACTAAAGTTATATAACAAAACCATTGGTATATAGGAAATATGACTCATCTTAAATATTATAAAAATATGTATCAATAATGCAAGTAACTACTTATGAGAGTAAGGAACAATTTTGATTAAGCAAACAGAAATGAATACTAATAGATAAATATATTTTCAAGACACATAAAAGAGAGAAAATATTTTAAATGAAAAGAACAAAACTATTCTATACAATTGAATGAAATTTATTCTAACTTCTGGTTAAATTTCCATTCAAAGACAGCCAGCTTCCCTCCTGCACTGATAATTTGAAGAGAAAGCCAGATTAAGACCTCGATTACTTTATGTAGAAGCAGAGAAGGGAAGGAGAACAGGAATTAAAACTGATTATGTTTGGTCTAAGAAGAGTCATCAATTCTACTTCCAAATTATATGCCAAATCTAGGTACCTGTCACCCCTCTCCTGCCTCTGATCCAGACCAGGGAGATGCTCTGGCCTGGACCACTCTGCCAGTCTTTCCACTGGTCTCCCTGCTTCTACTCTTTGACTTCTCACATCCATTCACGAGACCCATTACAGGCAAAGAAACAATCTGAAAACATAATGTGGATGTCATTCCTCTATTTAACACCCTCAACCACTCCCTTGTGCCCTTGGAATACAATCCCAACTCTTCATTATGGCCCACCATCCCCACATTCTGGCCCCTGCCCACCCCAATCTCCCCTCACTCAACTGAGCTTCAGTCATGCAAGCCTTATGATGCTTCCTAGAACATACTAAAGTCTTGGCCACCCAGGAAATTTGGAAGACACTTCTTCCAACCTATCCCATCTCTCTCCCCACCATGGCATGCTTTTTCTCATCCCTCAGGTCCCAGCTGAGATGAAACTTCCTCAGAGACGCCTGCCCCAACCACCATATTTAAAGTTAACTTGCCCTCCCCATCATCATCATTACTCACTTTGATTCTTTCAGATCACATTTTAAATCAATATTTTTAATTTTTTCTTTGACAATTCCTTATATTTATTCCTCCTTTCTCTATTCCTTCCATTTTTATCCATCTTATTATTTTGACTGAAGATCATACAATATCCTCTGTTTCTGATTCACAGCTGAAAACCTAGAGCCCTAGCTTTGTTTAGACCTTTATAAAATAAAAAGGAAAAGAAAAGGAAAACCTAGAACTTAGCACAGTGCCTGGCATGTTGTAGGTGCTGAATCAACTTGTCTAATAAATAAACTTTTAAGAAATGGCCAACCTGGCAAGGACATCAGACCATCAGTTTGTAATCTTATGTCAGTCAGGTCTGAGTATGAATTCACACTACCAGTGTGGTCCAAAAACAGCTAGACACAGAATTTAATGTAAGGTGGTCTCAGGTTAGCAGTGCCTTTGGTGAATCACAGAAGCAAACACAAATCCTGCCTGAAAGAATTGGACTTCAACCCAGATCCATAGCAAATGTAAGATGGCACTGACTGGTAGGTTTATTTCAATTTCAGAGATGATGGATTCATTTTGAATGGATGAAATACTGTGTATTTTCTAATTGTTCATTCCTGATTTACAGGAATGCCATTTATTCTGAATAATGATAGGTACCCAGAGATCTTATTGTATTTTGTTAGCTTATAAAACCTACTGGAATTTCTGTGTAGACAATCTTATCATCTGTGAATAATGACAGTTTTCTTCCTGTTTTCCAATCCTTATTGCTTTTCTTTTTTTGTTTTCTTTTTTTCATTCTTACTCTTATTTGTTCTATTGGTCTTATTATCTAGTACTAGTACAACAGTACATAGAAATGATACTATCAAACACACTTGCCTCATTCATTTTTTTCTTATTTTTTTAATTGACAGACAAAATTGTACGTATTTATTTCATTTATTATTTTAAGTGTTAAAATGTTTTTAATGTTTCACCTCTAAATGTTTCCAGTGGGTCTCTAATAATCAAGAAGGTTGTTTCTTATTCCTAGTTTTATGAGTTTTTGTCATGAATCATATACAATTAATGCTTTTCCCCTTATATTAAAACAAATTTTTTTCTTTTAATCTATTAATATGGTTAATTATATTAACAGATTTCCTAAAGTTAAAACTATCTTTGCAATCGTAGGACAAAGCCAGCAAGTTCAGGATGTTTTCAATTTGGTATTTTTCACATGGATTTATTTAGCTAGTAATTTATTTATTTATAATTTCTGCATCTATGTTTTAGGTGAAACTGTCCTTTAGTTTTCCTTTCTCATATTATACCTGCCTGGTTGTAGTATCAAAGTTACACTAGCCCCATAAAATGAACTCACAACTTTTTTTCCATTTTCTACAACAATTTATGTTAGATAGGGTTATCTCTTTCTTGAAGTTGTGGTAGAACTTTCCTACAAAATTATCCAGACTTGTGATTTCTACTTGCAGGAGAGAAGTAGTGGAAAATGGAGATTTTTAACTTTGAATTCAATTCTCTTAATTATTATGTGTTTACTCAGATTTTCTTCTTCTTACATGAGGATTTTAACCTACATTTTTCTAGCATATTGTCTATATCTTGAGGGTTTTAAAATTTATTGGTATAAAGCTGTAATTTAAAATAGATTTTAAATCTGTTACAAGTTTTCCCTACTCATTTTTTTTTGTTCCTGATTAAACATACAAGATAGTTATTTATAAGTCTTTTTAAATAATTAGTTTATGGATTTGTCAATCTTCTACTCTTTTGCCTTTATTTTCTATTAAATTAATTTTTGCTCTTACCCTTATTATTTCCTTCTAATATTTTATTGTTCTCTCTCTAACTTCTTGATTTAGATGTTTAGTTCTTTAATTTTCAATAATTTTGTATTTCTTCTACCAGATACTCTGGTATCACTGGATTAGGACTCATTTTTAATGTGAAATCCTCAGCTTTGGAGAGAGATTGTTTCCTAGTCCACAGAGCAGTATAAATTCAGACCCCAATTGCAGATAGCAGCCAGGCCTGAGAATCTAACTTCTATGGGGAGATGTTTTCCCCCAGCTGAGAACCAGGAAGAAGCTGTTAAGTTTTGTCTGTCTTCCAACGCTGTTGGGCTGTTGGGCATATTATTTTTCTGGTCCACCTTTTCTCTGAGGAAAACTGGAAAAAATTCCAAACTCGAAACTTCATTATGTCTCTGCTCAAATAGCAGCTAATCAAAAAATATTTTTCTGAATAACTTATCTAAATAGTATCCTCATGATTCTCTTATTTTATTTCCCCAAATAATATTTACCCCAATTGGTGTATTACCTATTTGATTATTTGTGGTTGTTTGTAACCTTACCCACCCCCATTAGAATTTAAGCTCCATGAGAGCCAGGGCTTTATTTCATTGAATATTTGCTCAGTCATTAAGCAGGACTCCTCATTTTATTAGTCAGACATATTTTAAATCAAAAGCAAAGACTTTAGCAAAAATCAAAATGGAACATAGATACTGCTTTCCTTTGAACTATGGCACTTAACCATTATAAATTATTCTCAGAGGACATATCTTTATATGTGTGAATATACCATATGAACAAGAGTACTCCAAACACATATGCACAGTTAAAAAAAATTATTCAGTGAATACTCATGTAAGTACACCTGAGATCAAGAAACAGAACACTGCCAGAACCACAGAATCCCCTGCTGTGTGTTTGGCTCTCCTCACACAACTTCTCATCTTCCCCAGAGCTAACCACTATTCTGATTTCTGAAAATTCCCTTGGTTTTCTTTATGGCTGTACCACACAACGTATAACCTCCTTAACCAATACAGTTTACTTGTTCACACTTTCAAATACATATATATTCATAAGATTGAAATGTTATAGCATCAGAATATTATAATTTATATTCAATTTTAAATAAAATCTGTTGCTGCTTAGAAATCAGTAATCTGATTTATATTATAAATTTCAATAAATTACCATCTATGCTCTCAGAAATCTAATAAAAGGGAAGAGTTGCAAGCATCATACTAAACAACATATAATATAAAAGATTTTGAACTTTTGTACACATAAGTGCTTTTTGGTTATATTTTTATCTTCCAAATCATGTAGCACATGTCAACTGAGTAGGGGCCTGGGCAGAAAGGAAAATGAACCACAGATTAAAATGTCCCCATAGATCTTACACAAAATACTCAGTCAATCTTAGAGAATCACTAATTAACTTGATAGAGGAAAAAAAATCAGAGGTAGAAAATACATTTCAGCCTTAGGAAACTATTTTTACGTTATTGCCCATCTAGAAACTCTTTGAATTAGCAGATAAAAGAAAAGTACAATTAGAATTGCAACTTTTCCAAAATATTAGTTATGCTGTAATATATCCATTAAGCTATTTCAGAAAACATATATATGGGAGAAAATGCTTATAATTAATGCTATCAATCTGAAGGGCATATGAGAAGACAGAATTTAACATATCTATCCATTTAAAAAAGAAACTCAAACCTTTCAAGTTCTTTCTTTTGTCCTCCAAATGCAATCACAGTTCTAATTGCTGCCAAGACCTCTTCAGCTACTGCTCCAGCTTTTGCATAAGCTAAGAGTTCTTTATCAGTAAATGAAGACAGTATCTGTTTAAAAATACAATTTTGGATCATGAAAAAAACGTTAATTTTATCTTTTGTAAAGCAAAAATAAATGTATACATAAGTGCTGCCTATACATTAATGTATGTGTAGGACAAAATCTGTCTTTTACTTGCCTTTGGTTATCATGTTCTATTTTTTAGTATCTATATTCACTTTGTAAGCTGCCCCAAATTCTTTTTGGACTGAGATGGTATATAATAAAATATATTAATTGAAAATTTTCTTTTCCCATTGAAAACCTCATAAAGCCTCATTTAAAGAAATATAACTAGAACTTTTAGAAGATGATAAATTTCAGAAAAGAAAGTCTATACTACATTATAATTATAAACAAATATAGAAAACAGACATTATATCAAGAAAAGATGGCATGCGTTCAACACAGTAATTGCTAATGGTTCTCTGGTTCAGAAGTGTCAAGGTGGGAGGCCAGAAGAATTCAGAGAACCAAGTACATATGGTGACTGACTTCAAGAAAGTCCATGCCAAAGAGTTTCCTTTGTTGGTGCTCTTGGGCAAAGGAATACATTCAGCCACCCAGGGAGGTCTTTGTTTTGTGGATACTCTTTGATCCTTCTGTTTGCTTTCTGACCATTTATTCTGTGGATGGAACAGTAGTGGATACTTTATATACACAGAAGCTCATTAATTCTTCTCAATTGCATAGTGAAGTGGCTATTATTTCCCCCACTTTACATATGAGGATATGGAAGCGTGAAAAAGTTAAATAATTTTCTAAGTATAATATCCAGGATTCAAGCCTGAGTCTGTAAGGTTTCATAGTCTAAATTAACAGCCACTGTAGGAAACCTCTCAATGAAACCAGCCACTGATGCATGAACTTGTGTCCCAGAGGGTCCTATTATGGAAAGCTGGATCAATTGCAATGGGAAAAGGACTAAGGTTATTGCACCTAGAATGCTGAAGTGGTCAACTACCTAAATAAAGATTACCCATTACAGGCCAGGTGTGGTGGCTCACACTTGTAATCCCAACATTTTAGGATGCCAAAGACGAAGAATTGCTTGAACCCAGGAATTCTAGACCAGTCTGGGCAACATGGCAAGACCCTGCCTCTACAAAAAATTTAAAAATTAGCTAGGTGTAGTGGCACATGCCTATTGTCTCAGCTACTCAGGAGGCTGAGGTGGGAGGATCGTTTGAGCCTAGGAGGTCGAGGCTGCAGTGAGCAGTGGTTGTGCCACTGCAGTCCAGCCTGGGCAACAGAGTGAGACCCTGTCCTCCCCACCCCTCCCCCAAAATTGCACAATACCAATTTATTTTAAAAATTCTGATTAAATAGAATTATATTCTTTCAATGAAAAATTCACAGGCACTTGTGGACTCACTTATGTAAGCAACATTGGTCTACCCCTTCTTCGCATAAAAACTTCGAAGTTATTTGGGTTTTAACAGTGGATTTCTCCCTTTCCTGTGTGTGAAAGTAAAAGGAGCTATGACAGCTAGAGGAATGGGTGGATGAAGGCAAATGAACATTGATTAGTTATGTTCTAAGTGCAGACATTGTGCTGCACATACCTAACCTCTTTAGTACCCAAAATAATATTCCATTGATTCACTAGACATTCCTGACTTCTCAAAGCAATCTTCCTGGGGCTGTCCCACCATATTTGCAGAACCATTCATGCTAGGAGGTCTGAGATAGGGTGGCCAGCACCATCCCTGAACAAACATCTGCAGAATAGAGGAGGCTCATACAACATGCTTTAGGAATGTTTTTCTGCTCCTTCTGAAACCTCATGGTGCCACAACAATTGCCCACAATGGAGACAATCAACGATAGGAAGATCACTTCAAAGTGATACTTCAAAGAAATACTTTAAATTTAGGAGTTTTTTTTAAATGTTATTTTAATTTATTGTTAATATATCAAATACCACAATGAATTCTACAAATCTAGCTCCTTTTTCCTTCTATGACCTTCCATCATTATAAGCAGACAAAAGGATGGTAGAACCTTCATTAAGTGTTGTGTTTTTGAACAGATCATGTCTGTGAAGAGGAAAAAAAAAAAAAAAAAAAAAAAAAAAAAAAAAACAAAGTCCCTCTAACCTATCCTATTATCATGGATATGAAAAGGCCAGGCGTGATGACTCACACCTATAGTCCGATAGTCCCAGCACTTTGGGGTGCCAAGTGAGAGGATCACTTGAGGCCAAGAATTCAAGACCAGCCTGGGCAACACATGGAGACCCCATCTCTACAAAAAAATTAAAAACTAGCTGGACATAGTGGTATGCGACACACTCATGATGCAGAACAATTCAGTCACAAGGATCCCTCAGGCTACCTTTTATAACCACAGCTGCCTCTATCCCTACCCCTTGCTTCTCCTCCTGTTCCCCATCACTTTTACTTCCTAGCAACCACTAATTTGTTGTCATCTTTATAATTCTGTCATCTCAAGAATGTTATATAAATGGAACCATGTGGTATAGAACCTTTTGGAATTGGTTTTTTCCACACAGCATAATTCTCTAGAGATTCATCCGGATTGTTGCATGTATCAATAGCGCTTTCTTTTTCACCATTGGTTAGAATTCCATGGTATGGAAGAACTACAGTTTGTTTAACCATTTATTTACCCGTTGAAAGAGATCTGGACTGTTTCCAATTTGGGGCTATGATGAAAAAAGCTGCTATAATCTTTTGTATACAAGTTTTTATGTAAACATAATCTTTTTCTCTCAGATAAATGCCCACAAGTGCAGTTGCTGGATTGTATGGCAATTGTATGTTTAGTTTTATAAGAAACTGGAAAACTATTTTCCAGAGTTGCTGTACCATTTTACACTCCCATCTGCAATCTATGAGTGATCCAGTTTCTCTGCATTCTCTCCAGCATTTAAGTCTCACTGTTTTTCATTTTAGCCATTCTGATAAATGCATTGTGATACCTCATTGGGTTTTAATTTAAATTTCATTGATGGCCAATGGTGCTGAACCACTTTTCATGTGCTTACTTGACATCTGTGTATCCTCTTTCCTGAAATGTCTGTCCTTATATTGAGTTTTGAGTCTTATTTATATATTCTAGATAATAGTTCTTTGTCAGGTATGTGGTTTGCATATAATTATTTCTCTGTCTGTAGCTTGTCTTTTCATTCTATTAATATGGGCTTTACAGAGTAAATTATTTTATTTTTATGAAGTATAATTTATCAATTTTTACTTTTAATGATTATGCTTTTGGTGTCAAGTCTAAGAACTCTGCCCAGGCATAGATTCCAAAGATTTCTTCCTTTATTTTCCCCTAAAAGTGTTATAGCTTTACATTTTACGTTTAAGTCCATGATCCATTTTGAGTTAATTTTTATATGAAGTGTCAGGTTTAGGTTGAGCTTCTTCCTCTTCCTTCCCCTGCCTCCTCCTCCTCCTCCTCCTCTTTGTTCTTCTTTTTTCCTTCTTCTTCCTTCTCCATCTCCTTCTTCTCCTTCTCTTCCTTCTTCTCCTTTTCTTTTTCTTCTTCTCTGGTACTATTTGTCAGACAGGATGTCCTTCCTCCATTCAATTACTTTTGCACCTTTGTCAAAAAAACAGCCAGACATATTTGCAGAGGTCTATTTCCAAGTGTTCTGTTCTGTTTCATTGATCTATGCGTCTATCCTCCAGCAATACCACAGCTTGATTCCTGTAGTTATACAGGAAGTCTTTATATGTGGTAGGTTTACTCCTCTCACTTCATTACTCTCTGTGAAGACTGTTTTTGCTATTCTAGGACCTGTGTCTTTCCATATCAATTTTTAGAATAATGTTGCTTGTCGATGTCTACAAAAGGCCTTACTAGCATTTTTATAGGAATTGCCTTAGACTTACAGATCAGTTTGGAAAGACCTGACATGTTTATGTGGAGTCTTCTAATTCATGAAGATGCCATGTCTCTTTATTTAGTCTTTGCCGTCTCTAATCTGCATTTAATAATTTTCTGCATACAAACCCTGTATATGTTTTGCTAAGTGTTTATCAAAGTGTTTAATTTTATTTTGAGTGACTATAAATGGTATTGTATTTTAGATTTTGGCTTCTGCATTTATTTTGGTATGTAAAATTCAATGGATCTGGTATCCTGTGACTTTTCCAAACCTCAGTTGGGAGAATTTTTATAGATTCCTTGGGATTTTCCACATACAATCTGAATCATGTTGTCAATAAATAGATATGCTTTTCTTTCTTTCTTTCCAATCTATATGCCTTTCATTTCTTTTTCTTGCCTTATTGCAATGGTTAGAAGTTTCAGTGTTTTGATTAAAAGAGTGGTAAGAGTTAATTTGTTTTATTCCTGATCTTAGAGGAAAGCAGTCTTTCACCATTAATCATGATATCAGACAAAGGGTTTTTGTAGATGATTTTTATAGAGTTGAGATAATATTCCTCTATTCTTAACTTGCTGAGAACTGTTATTATCAGTGGGTGTTAGATATTCTCAAATGTTTCTTCTACGTCAATCTATATGATCATATGGTTTTTCTTCTTTGGCTTGTTTGTGTGGTAAATGATGTGAAAAATGATTAATTTTCAAATACTGAGCCAGCATTTTACAGTTGAAATGAGTCCCACTTGGCCATGATGTTTAATCCACCTTGCATTATTTTTGTATATGGTGATAGGTAAAGGTACAGATTCATTCTTGCACCTATGGATAGCCAGTTTTTCCAGCAACATTTATTTAATAGTCTTTTCCTCATTGCTTATTTATGTAAGCTTTGTCAAAGATCAGATGGTTGTAGGTGTGTGGCTTTATTTCTGGATTCTCTATTGTGTTTCATTGGTCTATATGTCTCTTTTTGTACTGGTACCATGCTATTCCAGTTATTACAGTTTTGTAATATAGTTTGAAACTGGGTAATGTGATGCCTCTGGCTTCATTCTTTTTCTTTAGGATTGCTTTGGTTATTCAGTCTCTATTTTGGTTCCATATGAATTTTAGAATAGTTTTTTCTAATTATGTAAAAAATTACATTGGTAGTTTCAGAGGAAAAGTGTTGAATCTGTAGATTCCTTTGGGCAGTATGGCCATTTTAATGCTATTAATTATTCCCATCCATGAGCGTAGAATATTTTTTCTATTTGTGTCATCTATGATTTCCTTAAGGAGTATTTTGTAGTTCTCCTTGTAGAGATCTTTCATCTCCTTAGCTACAGGTATCCTTAGGTATTTTATTTTGTATGTATATTTCATTTTGTGTTGTGGCTATTGTAACTGGGACTGCATTCCTTATTTGGCTCTCAGCTTGAATGCCAGTGGTGTACAGACATGTTATTGATTTTTGTATATTAATTTTGTATCCTGAAACTTCACTGAATTTTTTTATCAGTTCTAGGAGCCTTTGGATGAGTTTTTAGGGTTTTGTAGGTATAGAATTATATAATCAGTGAAGAGATATAGTTTGACTTCTTCTTTTCCTATGTGGATGCCTTTTACTTCTTTCTAAGCTTGCCTGGTTGCTCTGGCTAGGTTCTCCAGTACTATGTTGAATAGGTGAGAGTGGGCATCCTTGTCTTCTTCCAGCTCTCAACAGGAATGCTTCCAGTTTTTGCCCATTCAGAATGATGCTGGATGTAGGTTTGCCATAGATGGTCTAACTAAATTTTGAGTTATGTTCCTTCAACACCTAGTTTGTTGAGGGTTTTTTAATATGAAGGGATATTAGATTTTACAGAAAGCATTTTCTGCATCTACTGAGATGATCTTTTATTGTTTTTAATTCTGTTTATTTAATAAGTCATATTTATTAATTTGCATATGTTGAATCAACTTTGCATCCTAGGAATGAAGTCTACTTGATCGTGGTGAATTAACTTTTTGCTGTGCTGATGGATTTGGTTTGCTAGTATTTGTTGTTGAGCACTTTTGCATCTATGTTCATCAGGGATATTGGCCTGTACTGTTTTTTTTTTTTTTTTCATTGTTTCTTTGCCAGATTTTGGTATCAGGATGATGCTGGCTTTGTAAAATGAGTTAGGGAACAGTCTCTCCTAGTTGATATTTTGGAAGAGTTTCAGTAGCATTGACACCAGCTCTTTTTGTGTGACTGGAAGAACTCAGCTATGAATCCATTTGGACAGGTGCTTTTTCTGATTGGTAGGTTTTTAATTACTGATTCAATTTCAGAGCTTGTTATTGCTCCATTCAGGGTTTCAATGTCTTCGTGACTGAATCTTAGGAAGTTGTGTGTTTGGAGAAATTTATCCATTTCCTCTAGATTTTCTAGTTTGTATGCATAAACGTGTTTATAATAGTCTTTGAGGATCTTTTGTATTTCTGAGATCAGTTCAAATGTCATCTTTTTATTTCTTATTGTGCTTATGTTGATCTTCTCTTTTTTCTTTGCTAATCTACTTAGTAGTCTATCAATCTTGTTTATCCTTTCAAAGAACCAACTTTTAGGTTCATTAATCCTTTGTATGAATTTTTGCATAGCAATTTCATTCATTTCTACTTGATTTTTGTTATTTCTATTCTGCTATCTTTGCGGTTAGTTTTTTCTTATTTTTCTAGTTCCTCTAGGTGGAACATTAGATTGTTAATTTCAGATCTTTCTTGATGTAGACATTTAGCACTACAAACTTTCCTCTTAACATGGCTTTTACTGCATATTATAGATTTTGGTTCATCGTGTCTATTTTCATTGAATTTTTTTATATCTGTCTTAATTTTGTTGTTTATGCAAAAGTCATTTAGGAGCAAGTTGTTTAATTTCCACATAATTTTTTGGTTTTAGAAATCTTCTTGGTATTAGTTTCTATTTTTTTCCAGTATGGTCAGAAAATATGCTTAGTATGATTTAGATTTTTTTGAATTTATTGAGACTTACTTTATGGCCGAGCATGTGGTCAATCTTAGAGCATGTTCCATGTATAGATGAGAAGAATGTATACTCTGTAGTTGTTGGGTGGAGTATTCTGTAGATGTCTATTAGGTAGGTCCAACTGGTCAAGTGTTGACTTTAAGTCCAGAATTTCTTTGTTAGTTTTCTGCCGTGATGATCTGTCTAATGCTCTCAGAAGGGGTGTTGAAGATTCCCCCCATTATTGTGTGGCTGTCTCAAGTCTTTCCACAGGTCTAGAAGTACTTGTTGCATGAATCTTGATGCTCCAACATCAGGTGCATATATATTTAGAATAGTTAAGTCTTATTGTTGAGTTGAACCCTTTATCATTATGTAATGCTCTTCTTTGCCTTTTTAAATTCTTGCTGGTTTAAAGTCTATTTTAACTGATGTAAGGATAGCAATCCCTGCTTGTTTTCCATTTGCATGACAGATCTGTCTCTAACCCTTTACTGTGAACCTGTGGGTGTCATTACATGTGAGAAGAGTCTCTTGAAGAATTATATGTGAGAAGAGTCTCTTGAAGACAGCAGGCAGTTGAGTTTTGTTTATTTCAATTCGACTTGCCACTATGTGCCTTTTAAGTGGGTTGTTTAGATAATTTACATTCAAGGTTAATATTGATATGTGAAGTTTTAATCCTGTCATGTTTTTAGCTAGCCGTTTTGTAGACTTGATTGTGAACTTGCTTTATAGAGTCTTTGGAGCATGTACGTAAGTATGTTTTTCTGATAGCAGGTATTTTTCTTTTGTTTCTATGTTTAGAATCTCTAGACTTAAGAATCTTTTGTAAGGCTGGTCTAGTGGTAGTGAATTCCACTAGCATTTGCTTGTCTGAAAAAGATTTTATTTCTCCTTTGCTTATGAAGCTTAGTTTAGTGGGAAATGAAATTCTTGGTTGGAATTTCTTTCCTTTAAGAAGGCTGACCATAGGACTCTCATCTCTTCTTGCTTGCAAGCTTTCTGCTGAGAAGTCTGCTGTTAGCCTGATGGGGTTCCCATTGTAAGTGACCCTTTTCTCTAGCTGCCTTTAAGGTTTTTTCTTTCCTGTTGACCTTGGAAAATTTGATGAATATGTGTCTTGGGAATGGTCGCAAGTAACCTATTTGAGATTAGCTCAGCTTCTTGGATCTGAAGTATTGCCTTTCATCATCAAATATGGGAAATTTTCAGTTATTATTTCTTCAAATATTCCTTCAGCTTCACTCTCATTTTCCTCTACTTTTGGTACTGTGATGACACAAATGTGAGACTTTTTGTTATTGTCCCTCAGGTCCTTGGAGTTCTTTTTTTATTATTTTATTTGTTTCAGAATGGGTGAATTCTATTGTTCTAACCTCCAGGTTCACTAATTCTATGCTGTCATCTCCAACTGCTTAGGTTAAGTCCATCTAGCATGACTCTTATTTCTGTTGTTGTATATCTCTGTTCTCTAATTTCACTGTTCTTTTTAATAAATTCTATTACATTGAGGATTTTTTTTCTATTGTTTCAAAAGAATTTGTATTCAATTAGCAAAGAATTTTTATGATGGCTGTTTAAAAATCATCATCAGATAATTCCAGCACCTGATTTATCTCAGTGTTGATGTCAGGTAATTGTTGTTAGTTTGTTTGTGTGCTAATTTTCCTCATTCAAGTTGTGATTTTCTTGACTCTTGTTATGACAGGCAACTTTCTATTGTAACCTGGATATTCTGACTATTATGTTAGGAGACTCTGTCTCCTATTTAAATATGCCTTACTGTAGCGTTAAGAGGTAAATTTATAGCACTAAATGCCCACACCAAAAAGTTAGAAAGACCTCGTTGATAACCTAACATCACAACTAAAATAGCTGGAGAACCAAGAGCAAACAAATCCCAAGGCTAGCAGAAGACAAGAAATAACCAAAATCAGAGCTGAACCAAAGGAGACTGGGACAAGAAAAACCATCAAAAGATCAATGAATCCAGGAGCTGGTGTTTTTACAAAATTAATAAAATGGACAGACCACTAGCTAGACTAATAAAAAAGACGAGAGGAGATTCAAATAAACACAATCAGAAATGACAAGGAGGATGTTACCACTGACCCCACAGAAATACAAACAACCATCAGAGAATATTATGAACACCTCTGTGCACATAAACTAGAAAATCTAGAATAAATGGATAAATTGCTGGACACATACATCCTCTCAAGACTGAACCAGGAAGAAATAGAATCCCTGAACAGACCAACAAAGAGTTCTGAAATTGAGGCAGCAATAAATAGCTTACCACCCCCAAAAAAAATCCAGGACCAGATGAATTCATGGCTGAATTCTGCCAAATGTAAAAGAAGAGCTGATACCATTCCTACTGAAAATGTTCCAAAAAATTGAGGAGGACGGACTCCCCTGACCCATTCTATGAGGCCAGCATAATCCTGATACCAAAGCCTGGCAGAGATACAACAACAAAAAACTTTGCCAATATCCTTGATGAGCATTGATACAAAAATCTTCAACAAAATCCTGGCAAACTGAATTCAGCAGCACATCAAAAAGCTTATCCACCATGATCAAGTAGGCTTTGTCCTCAGGATGCAAGGTTGGTTCAACAGATGCAAATCAATAAATGTGATTCACCACATAAACAGAAACTAAAGACAAAAAGCACATGCTTATCTCAATAGATGCAAAAAGGGCTTTCAATAAAATGCAACATCCACTCATGATCAAAACTCTCAACAAACAAGATATTAAAGGAACACACCTCAAAATAATAAAAGCCATCTATGACAAACTTATAGCTAACATTATACTGAATGGGCAAAAGCTGGAATCATTCCCCTTGAAAACTGGCACAAGACAAGGATGGAATCAACCTAAATGCCCATCAATGATAGACTGGATAAAAAAAAAAAAAAAATATATATATATATATATATAGTATATATAATATATGATACACAGACACCATGGAATTACTATGCAGCCATAAAAAAGAATGAGATCGGTGTCCGTGTCCTTTGCAGGGACATGGATGGAGCTGAAGGCCATTATCCTGAGCAAACTAACTCAGGAACAGAAAACTAAATACTGCATGTTCTCCCTTATAAGTGGGAGCTAAATGATGAGAACACATGGATACATAGTGGGGAACAACACACACTGGGGCCTATTAGAGGGTGGAGAGTGGGAGGAAGGAAACAGTCAGTAAAAATAACGAATGGGTACTAGGGTTAGTACTTGGGTGATGAAATAATCTGTATAACAAACCCCCATGACACAAGTTTCCTATGTAACAAACCTGCACTTGTACCCCTGAACTTAAAAGTTTTAAAAAGTTAAAATAAAATAAACCTGCTTTACTCTAGCAGGCAGTTGCTCTATTTAAGTTTAGCATGATAGTATTGGCCTACTTTTGTGAGATGTGGTTCCAGGAGTGGTTTAATATTCAGAGTGTTTGTAGTATTATTTTGGTTGGCTTAATTTATGTGATGCTTCTGGGGCTCCCACTGGCCCCTGCTTCTGCTGCTTGAGTGGGTGAAAGTGGTTTTTCAAGATCAGACTGCCAGATCGAGGAAGAGTGTGGTGGTTTCCTGTACCAATGCCCTCTAGTGCCCCAGTGTCCCTGGGCGCTGGGAAGACAGTCTTGGGCACAAAGTACAAAAGAGGCTTCCTGGGCCAGGTCACTTGCTGTGATTAGGTCCCTTTCTGCTATGTCTATTTGCTTCTGTGTCTCTAGGTTTGAGGGTAGAGCCTCAGGCTCAGACACAAAGAGGCTTCCCAGACCCAGAGTGAACCACATTTATTTTTTAATATGATTGACATCCAAAGAATTTAAGAAACTTGTTTGAAATCATACCGAAAGTGTAATGCTGCACGGGGATTAAAGCTTGGGTCTCTAGCAGCCAGCCTGGGACTCCTTTTACTAAATAAATAACATGTGAAGCAATGCATAATTAATCATTAAAAGACTAACTCATGGTCTGTTTTTCATTTTAACCTAAAACAGACATCAATATGTTTTAAGTAGTTTTTCAGTAAATACTGATGTGAAGAGTTTGCCACCTAACTTGCTTAACATTCTAGTATACAGAAAAATCAATTGACAACAAGCTTTTGCCAAATATTTTAGTTAACTGATAATCCCCAGAAACATTATTTGAACTCTATGTTACTCTAAGCAAAAAATTAACACAGACCTCAGAACTTCAGTTTCTTTCTCTGTAAAATGAGATAATACCTATACTTCAGAAAGATAACACAGGTATTTGCCTGACAATAAATGCTCAATAAATGATCATTATTCTTTGCAGAAACAAAATAATATCCATTATACAAGGTTAAAATTTCTAAAGTTTCTTAATACTTACAGCCTGACTTATTTTGTGTGATGCTTGGCTTTGGTTGTCCATTCATTACTTTTGCTACATGAATTTATATTGCCTTCTCTAAGGTGTGCTGAACTCCACAAAAATTACAAATTACCGGGCCAATTTCTCTACTGAAAATACACTCATATAAAATCAGTTTAAAATTCACACTATGTTCACCTTGAAATGGAAAATAAGTTTTAAAAGATCACTGGAAACGTGTGCTGAGGTAGAGAGGGCCACTTCTACCTCTCTGCCTTCATGACAGGAGAAAGAGCTGAAGGCTAAGGATTTATATGCATCCTTAGGGACTAGAAAGTATCTATTTTCTTAAATTATTTTATAACCAAAAATTTAACCATGCATGAATGCTGACCAAACTGGAAAATCAATTTAAAATTAAACAAAATCTAGAAAGCCAAAACATTAAAGTAAAAAGAAATGTTAATTGAATGGGACATCTGTTGCTCACTAAACTTGAGTCGCTACTTGCTATGTGAATAGGGCATCATCCACTAGAGAGCACGGTTCTTTGGAACTCGGCAAGTTTTTTTGTTTGTTTGTTTGTTTTGTTTTTGTTTGTTTTCTCACAAAAGCAGAAGATAGATATGAGAACTACATTCTTCTTTCTCATTCTTTCCCCAAATAATCACATGGCCAAGAGCAGCATGGAGTCTTGGCAGGGGTAGTACTCAGTGAGGCTGGATATGCTTATCCAGCTGATTTTGAACAGAAAACGTAAAAGTAACAAGTACAGAATCGGAGTCGTCATGTAGTAAAAAGACCTTTCCATAGGGTGAGACCAAGAAGGGGGAAGGTACAGTTCAAAATCTGGATTCACAGGCTTCACCTACCTTTGCCCAGATAGCAGCTGACAGTCCAAGAACAGGACTGATGGCCAAAATCACAAGGGTTAGCTTCCAACCACGTGTAAATCCTACTATAAACCCAGTGAAAAATGTTGCCATTGACTGAAAGAACATTCCAATTTTGTCACCAATTCCTTCATTAATCTTGGAGACATCACTAAAAGAACAGATAGTATTAGAAATAAATAAATGTCAGAATCGTAAACAACAACTTTTCTTCTGAAGCCTATTTTGAGTGTAGGGTAGTTTATAGCTAGAGCATTTTGCGCCTATGCTTTGTTTTATTTAGCAGGGTATAAGTTTCTATTAGGAAATTTGTCATTAACAACAAAAATCCATAGACACATGGCCCCAGGAAATGGACATCGTGTGCATAAGAAGTATTCAAACTAGGAATTTCAAATTGCTCAGAAATTTCCTCAGAAAGTATCTTGTTTTGCTCTACTGCACATTCTCAGAGGATTTCTTCATTCTGGCAAAGTCCAGTCCTTCATTCAATGCTAGTCATGCAGGTGCCCTTATGCCCATCAAGGTACTAGGAACAAAACGATGCACATGACATCGTTGCTGCTTAGAAGGAATTTTGTCTCATAAGTACCTTTGAGTGGTACACTAACATCTCCTAACAGATGTGATGACATCTATTTCATTTTACTAAGAATAAGAACCACATCCAAGTTCAACATAAAACTAAATACTTACTCTGTAAGCCGGGTGTTAAGCTCCCCAACATCGTGCACATCAAACCAGCCTATCTCCTGTCGCATTATAGCATGAAAAA
Source organism: Rhinopithecus bieti (assembly GCF_001698545.2). Lineage (NCBI taxonomy): Eukaryota > Metazoa > Chordata > Mammalia > Primates > Cercopithecidae > Rhinopithecus > Rhinopithecus bieti. The sequence continues at coordinate 2,145,806 of NW_016803701.1, read as the reverse complement.
ACTGTTTTCTAATTTTGTGTATTTGTCTTCCAGCTGCCAGGCACCAAAATGAAACCTGAATGTAAGCAGCAACCAGCACTCCAGCACCAATTCCACTGTAATAATAGGCATACCTGAAAAACAAGAACACTGCACATGCTCTCTGTTTCCTGATCAATGTACCTTTTCCAAAGAGACCCCTCATTCCTATTTTTTCACTTATCTGGGTATCTAGCCATCCTTAACAAATAAGAAGTGGCTGTAACAAGCAGAATTATAGTCACCATCCAACTACGTCTGCACCACTATGGCGAAATGGTTAAGAATGGTTTCTGCTTTGGCTCAAATCCCAGCTCTTCACTTCACTGCTATGTAATCTTAGGCAAGCTGTTCAACTTTTCTAAGCCTCAGGTTTCTAATTAGTAAAACAGAGATAAAAATACTCATGCACGAAATATACTTGGAGCAGTGCCCAGCACATAGTAAGCACTCAGAGAATGCCAGTTACTGTGAAAGATGGTGTGGTGTATTGGGGAATCACAGCATCAGGTAAGACCCACCGCTGTAATATTGTCTACTTTTATTACATTAGCATCAGTTGATGAGTGCACTGGGTTGGTCTCTGTACACTGGAGATGAAAAGAAGTGACAGAACTTGTCAGAAAGTGAGATCAAGAAGTGGAAATAATCACTTGGCCTTTTGGGCTAGGGATTATCCCTTATGCTATTAATCTAGTATTTTAGATGCCAAGAGACAACTGAAAATGTTAAAACGTAGTTTTATTTCATTTGCCCAACTGGCCATCGTGAGTTATCCTAAAATGCTTAACAAATCAAATAGTGGCCTTTCCAATTTAAATTCTAGTACTAAAAAACACGAGCATTGTCTTAAAAACAGACCCTTGATCAATCTAGAAATTCTGAATTAATGTTTCCTTGCTCTGAGTGTTCATATTTAAAAAAGCAAACAGGCTGGGCATGGTGGCTCACGCCTGTAATCCCAGCACTTTGGGAGGCCGAGGCAGACAGATCATAAGGTCAGGAGTTTGAGACCAGCTTGGCCAATATGATGAAGTCCTGTCTCTACAATAAATACAAAAAAAATTAGCCGAGCATGGTGGCATGTGACTGTAGTCCCAGCTACTTGGGAGGCTGAAGCAGAAGAATCGCTTGAGCCTGGGAGGCAGAGGTTGCTGTGAGCTGAGATCGTGCCACTGCACTCCAGCTTGGGTGACAGAGCGAGACTCCATCTCAAAAAAAAAAAAAAAAAAAAAAAGCAAACAATTCACGCCTGTAATCCCAGAACTTTGGGAGGCCAAGGTAGGCGGATCATGAGGTCAGGAGTTTGAGACCAGCCTGATCAACACGGTGAAACCCTGTCTCTACTAAAAACACACACACACACAAAAAAAAAGAAAAAAAAATTAGCTGGGTGTGGTGGTACACACATGTAATCCCAGTAACTCAGGAGGCTGAGGCAGGAGAATCGCTTGAACCCAGAAGGCAGAAGTTGAAGTGCGCAGAGATCGTGCCACTACACTACAACCCGGGAGACAGAGTAAAATTCCATCTCAAAAAAAAAAAGCAAACAATTATTGGGCTTCACTAAACAATTAATTTTTAGGTTAAAGGCAAACATTCTAAAATGAAATACAGTATTCTAATATTCCCACTTTTAAAACTTCACTACTTACCATCTTCAAATTAAACTGTATGTTTGAATCATGCAGAAGCTATAAAGATGGCTAGGTAACAAGCAGACAGTCTCTGACATTGCTGTTCACAATTCAGTACTCAGCCCATCAGGAATCTTGGGAAACAAGTCTTTCCCAATCTCTACCTTGTAACTTACAATGCATTTATCAAGGAAGATGTAACTAAAGCACTAAGTTTTAGTTAACAGATAACTCAATCACTAATTACTATCAAGTGTTCATGATACAGCAAGAGATAGTATTCTAAGTGTTCATTATATAGCAAGAGATAGCTAATAGAAACTCCACATCACAAGTAGAACTCATGCTTTGAGAATAAGTTAAAGTATTTTAAACTGTCAGTGTATGTTTACTCAAAAGTGTATGATTAAAAGACATTCTGTTTCATTTTCCCCAATGTAAAAAACAATGTCCCACCACAGGAATATTTGGAGGTATTTACTTCTTGACTTTCAAAATACTATCAAGTGTCTCCATTTTTGGCAGGGCACGGTGGCTCACACCTGTAATCCCAGCACTTTGGGAGGCCAAGGCGGGTTAATCACCTGAGGTCAGAAGTTCAAGGCCAGCCTGGGCAACATGGTGAAATTCCGCCTCTACTAAAAATATAAAAATTAGCCGGTGTAGTGGCACCCGCCTGTAAACCCAGTGGCACACGCCTGTAAACCCAGCCGCTTGGGAAGCTGAGGCACAAGAATCGCTTGAACCCGGGAATTGAAGGTTGCAGCGAGCCGAGATTGTACCACTGCACTCCAGCAAAAAAGGTATCTATTTTTTTCAAATGTACCAGATCATTTACACCATAATGTAGAATCATTTTCTTCTGATTCACCTACACGTACCTTTGGACATCTGTTATAAGCTGTTCTGGGGAATAAACTTCAAGATATGTAAATCATTAACCAAAAGATTCCCCAGTGTGAGTTAAGAATAGAGTGACTATATTTATTCTGGGATGTTTTATTTTATTGTTCAGAATCATATGTTGAGTTAAAAAAATTCCTTTTGGCTGCTTTCATTATCATGTCATGTCTGAAAACATCCAGGAAACAAATTAAGAATTATAAGCCATTGAAAATAATTATTCTCTCTCTCTAATTTTTTTTTTTTTTTTTTTTTTTTGGTGGGGGACAGTGTCCTGCTCTTTCCCCCAGGCTGGAGTGCAGTGATGTGATCATAGCTCACGGCAGCTTTGAACTCCTGGGCTCAAGCGATCCTCTCACATCAGCCTCCCAAGTAGCTAAGACTGTAGGTATGTGCCACCACACCTGGCACATATATATTACAGAAAATAATGATTCTTAATTCAACTACATTTTAAAAGGCTACTTTAAACTCCTCTAATTTCCTTCTATATTAATACGATATTCTATATTGATCAATGTCTATTTTAAGCTTAACCCTAACTTTTGCATACCTTATGCAGCCAATTCTTTTCTTAAAAAATCTACACATATCCTCCTAAAAACTAACAAGAGTATTGTTCTCCTCAAAATTTCTAAGATGATAATGCAAAATTTTAAACATTTCTACAACTTGATGAATATAGAAAAGCTTAACAATAGTAAGTAGAATGTCTAATTACCTGGTCATGTTTTCCTCCAGATTCATATCACCTAGACCACCACAAAACAAACATATACCATTTATGTCTCTTTAGTCTCCATTAAAATAAACATGTAAAATGAATCAAACTCATTTCACTTAATGATTTACACAAAAATAGGTCAAACTGACTCAGTTTTAATTGTGTGTAAGCATTATGGCATTCATTCAAATATTTCTCTGCTGACTGTGTGCAACCACATATACACTAATTCAATGATTTGTTTGTTTGCAAGAAGAAACCCACATTTGGTAAGAGGTAGTCTGTCAGCAGAAATATCAGTGTTCTTGAATTAAAATATTTTTTGGAATATCACTCCAAGATCCCATAAAAGAAAAATCTCTTGTCCTGATAAATGCCATTGCATACTAAGGTACATATTTAAAATCTAACACTGCATTTTCCAGTTTTATTCTTATTTAAAAATATCAAATACAAAGAACAGTGTAATAAACATCAGTGAGCTCATCACCCAATATCAGTAAATGCTAACATTTTTGGGACAAAAAGTACATTATAAAAGTATTTCATAACTTTACCCCTAACACACAGACACACACACATACACACACACACACGAGCACTGTTCATTTTGGTGTGTACATTTTCAGATTTTCTTTTATGTATGCATGTATATACACACAAATACACACTTATTTTCTAACAATGGAGTCATAGTTCACATTCAGTCACCAAATTTTTTCCTATCAGTATATAAATGTGTATATCTATTTTTTTCAATGTTGCAACTATTTCACTTGTTTCCAATATTTTACTGTTACAAGCAATGCTGTGTTAAACATACTTATACACATATGTTATAAATGTACAAAGAGTAAATATTTTCTAGGATAAATTATCACAATTGAGACTGCAAAAAGTTATGTTAAAATGAAAGGGCCTGTTTCAGACGAGTCTGATTTCGACAGGTATGGAAAAGAGGGGAAAAAATATTTCTAGCAAAGTGAACAATATAGACAAAAGTCAACGACAAGTTTGAAGAATGCGTAAGTCTGTTTTTGACAGGGGGAGGAAGTGTGTTGTGTGGATGGAGGGAGGTGGTTATGTAGCTGGAAAGATAATCTGGGTCCTGCAGGTATGGTGCAAGAAAACAGACCAGCAGTCGTTCGACAGCTTTGAGCAAAATAGGATATAATTAGAACTATGTTCTAAGAGAGTTTAGCCACCAGCAATGTATACGATTAACTGGAATGTGGAGAGACTAAGAGACTTGAGCTACTATAACTATGTAAGGAAAGAGAGTATAAATGAGAATAGAAAAGAAAGCACGTACTTACAAGATTTATAGAGGAAGAAGTTACAGGACTTAGCAACTGATAGAATAGAAGTAGACAGAATAAAAATTTTTTAAAATTATCAAAACATCAAGCCTAAGCATTTGGAGAATGCTAGTGTCATGGTGGGAAATAAGAATTCAGCAAAAAGACCTGCTCTGGTCAGAGGAGAGATTATTAGTTTGGTCTTGAACATTTTTGTTTTGCAGTGCCTGGCACATTCAATTGCAGATGTCCAATAAGTATTCAGACTGTAACTTTCCAGTTTTAGAGAGTTCATATCTAAAGATTCAGGATTCATGTGCTGGAGGCCATAGCTAAATCCATTTCTCCTTACCCATAAGGACAGGCCAGCAGATAAGGAGAAAACAGCAGGACAAGCACAGAATCCTGGAGAAAACTCCACTAACGGGTAAGACAGAAAGTAAGGAAGAAACAAAGAGATGCAGAAGCATAGCAAAACATGCAAGAGGTATTCTTGACTGCTTTGCCTTATATCAATACAACAATAAACTTTTTCAGATTGAATTTTATTTAAATCAGTTGTGAGATGTCTTCTGCTCCACATTTTCAAAAATGAAACAGGACACTGAATAGTCAGGTGAGGATTTTTCTCCAAATCAATCTTGGGAAACCTTACATTATCTATCTTATCTATTTACCAGGAAATGTCTCTATATAGTATTAATTGTTGCCAGTATGTCCCTACCAAATCAAGACCATTTTCCAAGTCTAACTAAATATCTGTTTTCTACTCATTGCTTTTACCAGTTTTCTCAATTCTCAAGATAAGAAACCAAGATAATTTAAACAAATGTTCTTCAGCAATGATGTCTTCTAAGTCTACAGTCATTTCTAAATAGCTCAAAAAGTAAACAACTTTGTTCAAGGTCAAAATTGCCTCCTTTATGTTTGTGTGTCCAATTACACCATACCTATAGCTTCAACCATCAAAATACATAGAAAGCAAGGCTAGCACCAAGTTCCTTTCATTTGTGCTTCGCCTATCAAAGTGTACCAGTCAAAATAAAAATCGGGCATTCAACAAAGAAGTATAAATACTTCTATTATAAAGACACATGCATGCATATGTTCATTGTAGCACTATTCACAATAGCAAAGACATGGAATCAACCTAAATGCCAATCAATGACAGACTGGATAAAGAAAATGTGGTACATAGATGCCATGGAATACTATGCAGCCATAAAAAAGAATGAGATCATGCCCTTTGCAGGGACATGAATGGAGCTGGAGGCCATTATCCTTAGCAATCTAACACAGGAAGAGAAAACCAAATACCATGTTCTCACTTATAAGTAGGAGCTAAATGATGAGAACACATGGACACACAGAGGGGAACAACACACACTGGAGCCTTTCGGAGTATGGAGGGTGAGGGAGGGAGAGAATCAGGAAAAAAAACTAGTAGGTACTAGGCTTAATACCTGGGTGATGAAGTAATCTGTACAAAAAAAAAAAAAAAAACCCATGACACACGTTTACCTATGTAACTGTATTAGTCTGTTAGTATGCTGCTAATAAAAACATATCCGAGACTGGGTAATTTATAAAGAAAAAGAGGTTTAATGGACTCACAGTTCTACATGGCTGGGGAGGCCTCACAATCATGGCAGAAGGCAAAGGAAGGGCAAAAGCATGTCTTACATGGTGACAGTCAAGAGGGCACATGCAGGGGAACTCCCATTAATAAAACCATCCTCCTTTATGCAGTGGACTGTCATTGAAGGTTATCACCAGTGTGTAGGAGCTTATTATCCTGGTTCTTTTACTTCTACCACTCTGATGCTTCTCCCTTACTCTCAGTATTGACCCCTACGTTCTCCCTCTTTCCTATACACGGGTGTTTCCCAGAACTCTATGCAGGCTCCAGGTTGACCTCAGCCACTTTCACAGCTTCAGTGACTCCAAAATCTATCTAGCACTATTCAAATCCTCTCTCTCTTCACAGTTAATGCTCTGGTTCAAGTCCTCATCATTTCTTACCTCTCCTGTAACAAGACTACTATAACTAATCTTTCTGCCCCAGTTAGGTCTTCAGATTGTCCCCAGATTTTATATTTGAAAGCAAAAATATAATCATAGTGCTTCCATTGATAACCTTCAATAACAGTCCACTACATAAAGGATAATGATCAAGATCCATGGTACATCACATTAGTTCCTTTGCAATTTTGCCACAATATACACATGAAAGAAAATATGTCTGAAGTACCAACAATGATTACCAGATATTTTCTTTATCCCCACACCTATCTCCTCATTTCAGAAGCTAGATCACTGCGCAGTCACTGTCTTCAGAGAGGGCTGCTGCTGCATTAAAAAAAATATATATATATTGTGTAGGTTTCTTCTTGGCTTTTATATTCCCAAAGCCTATGCCTTTGAGGGTTGGAGAGGAAACTGAGCATGACAGAATATTTTGTTTAAATTTTATGAGATTAAGCTCCACCTTTTAGATTGAAAAAATATTTTCCACATGCTGAGAAAATAAGCAGTTGAGAATTGCTGACTACATAGGCACTGGAGGGTCCAGGAAAAAGACACCTGCCTCCTGCCACCTAAGCAGACCCTAGAGCAAGACCTCAGAAAAGGAAATGTGTAGCGAGTTGAAGGGATGGCTTTAGAACAGCTTCCAAGAGTCTCCTTGGACCTAGAGAGACATGGAAGGAACAGAATGACATCAAAGCTTTTAAGAGAGGAGGATGAAAAAGCTTGATGGAATGCCTGTGTAGACAATGATGCTGAACAACACTTGGCCTTCTCACTCATCTGAAACTATGTTGGCCTCCAAGACACACCCCAGGGAAAGGTGAGGCCTACCCCAAAACAACTGAGATTGGGTTTTTACCACATTTACTGGAGAGGGACTCAAAATGGAAATTATGTTATATAAAATAAAAGTTATGATTTTAGCACACTTGGATTCTGGAATAATAGTTACATTTGCTACATCCCTTTCTAGCCTCAACTCACTTCACTCCCTCAACCCCATCTTCACCAGCTTTCCCCACTTCTGTGTAGTCCTGGCTGTAAGCACACCAAAGGGTTTACTGTTCCCTAACTATCCTATTTGCTTCCTTCAAGGCTTTATCCATTCTGCTTTCTCTCACTGGAATGCCCTTTATCAAAATTTTTCTCCTGGAATATACTCTTCCTCCATGAATAAACTAAAGTATTACATCGTCTTACCCCCAGCAGAGTAATTCATCTTGCAATAGAACTCCACAGTAATTGACAGTGATTCAACTTACTAAGTCATACAAAAATAGAAGTATGACTATTTATATCTATCTCCTCCTCCCACTCCCACTGGTGTGAGGTCATAGAAAACTGAACTATATCTAATTTATCTTTTTTTTTTTTTTTTTTTTTTTTGAGATGGAGTCTAGCTCTGTAGCCCAGGCTGGAGTGCAGTGGCCCGATCTCGGCTCACTGCAAGCTCCGCCTCCTGGGTTTACGCCATTCTCCTGCCTCAGCCTCCCGAGTAGCTGGGACTACAGGCGCCCGCCATCTCGCCCAGCTAGTTTTTTGTATTTTTTAGTAGAGACGGGGTTTCACCGTGTAGACCAGGATGGTCTCGATCTCCTGACCTCGTGATCCACCCGTCTCGGCCTCCCAAAGTGCTGGGATTACAGGCTTGAGCCACCGCGCCCGGCCTAGTTTATCTTTATATTTCCAGTGCCCAACCTGTTGCATCTGCCATAACTTAGCCTATTCAAAAACTTTACAAGTGGTTTCACAGAGCTATATATATACACACACTATATATGGGTGTGTGTGCATAAGTATATATATTATTTTATATATATAATATATATAAGAATATATATACACACACACTTTTACACATATATATGACAGTATTAATCTCATGTGTATTTAAGAATTAAAAGAGTTACTGCATGTAAAGCTCTAAGAAGAGGACCCAGCACACAGTAAATGCTCAATGAGGGTTGGCTTTTGTTATTGCTAACAGTTGAGATCTTCCTCAAGGCTTGGGGCTCACATTCCTTTTACTTTTCTCCATATCCTATCCCAGAGGATTTAACATTGCATTCAACTTAAATAAAGCCAAGTTGATAGTCCTGGATTTTTTAGTTTTATTTTTTAAATGTATTTAATCTTAATTTTTACTTATTTTTAATTTGAGTGGCACATAGTAGATGTATATATTTACAGGGTGTATGAGATATTTTGACATAGGCATACAATGGATAATAATCGCATTAGGGTAAATGGGGTATCTATCACCTCAAAAATTTATCCTTTCTTTGTGTTACAAACAATCCAGTTATACCTTTTAGTTATTTTAAATGTGCAATAAACTGTTGTTGACTGTAGTCACCCTGTTGTGTAATCAAATACTAGATGATATTCATTCTATCTAACTATATATTTTTGTATCCATTAACCATCTCCACTTCTACCTCTGCCACCCCACTACACTTTCCAGCCTCCGGTAAATGTCATTCTACTGTCTATCTCCGTAAGTCCAATTGTTTTAATTTTTTAATTTTTTAGCTCCCACAAATATGTGAGAAATGTGAAGTTTGTCTTTCTGTGCCTGGCTTATTTCACTTAATATAATCTCCTCCAGTTGCATTTTTGTTGTTACAAATGACAGGATCTCATTTTTTTACAGATGAATAGTACTCCATTGTGTATATGTATCACACTTTCTTCATCCATTTACTTGCTGATGGACACTTAGGTTGCTCCCAAATCCTGGCTATTGTGAATAGTGATGCAATAAACATGGGAGTGCAGGTTTCGATATACTGGTTTCCTTTCTTTTGAGTATTTCCCCAGCAGAGGGATAGTTATGGATCATAAGGTAGTTAAATTTTCCATTTTTTGAGGAACCCCTATACTGTTCTCCATCATGGTTGTACTAATTTACATTCTCAACTGTGTACAAGGGTTTTCTTTTCTCCACATCCTCGCCAGCATTTGTTATTGCCTATCTTTGGATAAAAGCCATTTTAACTGGGGTGAAATGATATCGCATTGTAGTTTTGACTTGCATTTCTCTGATGATGATCAATGATGTTGAGCATATTTTCATATACCTGTTTACCATTTGTATAGCTTCTTTTGAGAAATGTCTATTCAGATCTTTCGGCCATTTGTTAATTGGAGTTTTTTCTTATTGAGTTGTTTGAGTTCCTCATATATTCTAGTTATTAATCTGATGTCAGATGGATAGCTTGCAAATACTTTCTCCCATTCTGCAGGTTGTCTCTTCACTTTGCTGATTGTTTCCTCTGCAGTCCAGAGGTTTTTAACTTGATGTGATCCCATTTGTTCATTTTTGTTTTGGTTCCCTGTGCTTGTAGGGGTATCACTCAAGAAATCTTTGCCCAATCTAATGTCCCAGATAGTTTCTCCAATGTCTTCTTTTAGTAGTTTCATAGTTTCAGGTCATAGATTTAAGTCTTTAATCCATATTGATTTTATTTTTGTATATGATGAGAGAAAGGGATTTAGTTTCATTTTTCTGCATATGGATATCCAGTTTTCCCACCATCATTTTTTGAAGAGACAGTCTTGTCCCCAATATACATTCTCAGAAACTTCATTGAAAATGAGTTCACTGTAGATTTATGGATTTATGTCTGCATTCTCTATTCTGTTCCATTGGTCTATGTGTCTCTTTTCTTTGTACCATGGTGTTTTGGTTACTAGCTCTGTAGTATAATTTGAAGTCAGGTACTGTGATTTCCCCAGTTTTGTTCTTTTTGCTCAGGATAGCTTTGGCTATTCAGTTTTTTGGGGGGTTCCATGTACATTTTAGGATTCTTTTTTCCATTTCCATGAAGAATGTCATGGTATTTTGATAGCGATTGCACCGTCTGTAGATTGCTTTGGTAGTACGGACATTTTTAAAATATCCATTCTTCCAATCCATGAACGTGGAGTATCTTTCCATTTTTGGTGTCCTCTTCAATTTTTTGCATCAATCTTTTACAGTTTTCATTGCAGAGATCTCTGATTTCTTTAGTAAAATTTATTCCTAGGTATTTATTTCATTTGTAGCAATAGTAAATGAGATTACTTTCTTGATTACCTTTTCAGATTGTTTGCTGTCACCATGTAGAAATGCTACTGATTGTTGTATGTTGATTTTGTATCTTGCAACTTTACTAAATTTATTTATCACTCCTAACAGTTTTTTGGTGGAGTCTTTAGGTTTTTCCAAATATAAGATTGTATCATCTGCCAGCAGGGATAATTTGACTTATTCCTTGCCAATTCAGATGCCTTTTTTTTTTTCTTTCTCTTGTCTGCCCTCACTAGGACTTTCAGTATTACACTGAATAACTAGTGAAAGTTAACATCCTTGTCTTGTTCCAGATCTTGAAGGAAAGGCTTTCAGTTTTTCCTCATTTAGTATGATACTAGCTGTGGGTCTGTTGCATGTGGCTTTTATTTTGTTTATGAATGTTCCTTCTATACCCAGTTTTTAAAAGTTTTTATCATGAAGGGTTGTTGAATTTTATCAAAGGCCTTTTCATCATCAACTGAAATGATCATATATTTTATATCCTTCATTCTGTTCATACGATATATCACATTGATTAGTTTGCATATGTTGAACAATCCTTGCATCCCTGGGATAAATCCCATTTGGTCTTGAACAACATTTTAAAGTGTTGTTGAATTAGGTTTGCTAGTATTTTTGTAGAGGATTTTTGCATCAATGTTAATCAGGGATATCGGTCTATAATTTTCTTCTTTTTTTATTTGTCTTTGGTTTTGGCATCAGAGTAAGACTGGCCTCATGGGATGCGTTTGGAAGTATCCCCTCCTCCTCTGTTTTTCAGAATAGTTTGAGTAGTATTGGTATTAGTTTTTCTTCAAATGTCTCGTAAAATTCAGCAGTAAAGCTGTTAGGTCCTGGGCTTTTCTTTATTGGGAGATCTTAAAATTACAGCTTAAATTTCATTACTCATTATTGGTCTTTTCAGGTTTCTGATTTCTTCATTGTTCAAACTTGGTAGTTTGTATGTGTCTAGGAATTTATCCATTTCTTCTAGGTTTTCCAATGTATTGGCATATACTTGCTCATAGTAGCCACTAATGATTTCTGTGGTATCAATGATAACATCTCCTTTTTCATCTGATTTTATTTGAGTCTTCTCTTTTTTTCCTAGTCAGGTTAAAGGTTTGTTGATTTTGTTTATCACTGCATTTCAAAAAACCAACTTCTCATTTCATTGATTTTTTGGTGTTGTTTTCTTGATTTCAATTTCACTTATTTCTGCTCAAATCTTTATTATTCCCTTTTTTCTACTAATTTTGGGTTTGGTGTACTCTTGCTTTTCTAGTCCTTTAAATTCCATCAGTAGGTTGTAGTTGTTTATTTGAAACTTTTCTACTTTTTCAATGTAGGCATTTATTGCTATAAACTTTCCTCTTAGTACTGCTTTCGCTGAATCCCATAGGTTTTGGTATGTTGTGTTTCCATTTTCATTTGGTTCAAGAAATTTTTCAACTTTCTTTTAATTAGGAACAGATCATTTAATTTTCATGTGTCTATATAAAAATCCTCTTATTAATTTCTAGTTTTATTCTATTGTGCTCAGGTAAGACACTTGATATTATTTCAATTTTTTGAATTTTTTAAGACATATTTTGTAACCTAACATATGGTCTGTCCCTGAGAATGATCCATGTGCTCAGGAAAAGAATGTGTATTCTGCAGCTATTGGATAAAATGTTCTGTACATATCTATTAGGTCTATTTGGTCTATATTGCAGATTAAGTCTAATGTTTCTTTGTTAATTTTCTGTCTGAAAAGTCTGTTAAATGCTGACGGTGGGGTGTTGAAGTCTCCACGTATTATTGTATTAGGATCTATCTCTCTCTTTAGCTCGAATGATATTTGCTTTATATATTGGGAACTCCAGTTCTGAATGTATACTTATTTACAATTGTTGCATCTTCTTGCTGCATTGATCCCTTTATCATTACATAATGATCTCCTTTGTCTCTTTCTGCAGTTTTTGTACTGAAGTCTATTTTGTCTGATATAAGTACAGCTACCCCTGCTTTTTTTTGTTGTTGTTTTCATTGGTATGGAATAACTTTTTCCATCCCTTAAATTTTAGTCTATGTGTAAACTCATGAGTAACAGTTAAGTCCCCAGAAAAACACAATTATAACACTGTAACTGGTGTGTGAAGTACTCATATCCACTCACATCAGATCTGGGCCAGACCTGGAGTGAAAACTCACTGGTAATAGTCAGTACCCAGAAACACACAGAAATTATAACACTGTAATCGTGGTGTGTAAACTATTCATATCTGGAATAGAAAACTAAAAGATGAACCTACCAAAATAATAACTACAAGAACTTTTATGGATCGTAGTATGCTTCTTTATAGGTGAAGTATGTTTCTTGTAGGCAATAGATAGTTGGGTCTTGTTTTTTAATCCATTCAGCCACTCTATGTCTTTTGATTGGAGAGTTTAGTCCATTTAGATTCAATGTTATTATTGATAAGTAAAGACTTACTCCTGCCATTTTGTTTGTTGTTTTTTGTGGTCTTCTCTTCCTTCTTACCTTCCTTCTTGTCTTCCTTTTAGTGAAGGTGATTTTCTCTGGTGGTATGTTTTAATGTCTGCTTTTAATCTTTTAGGTATCTACTGTATGTTATTTTATTTGAGGTTACCATCAGGTATGCAAATGATATCATACAACGCATTTTTAAACTGATGGCAACTTAATGCTGATTACATGCACAAACAAGCAAAGGGAAAACTAATACAAACTCTACACTTTAACTTCATCTCCCTACTTTTTATATCTGTATCTGTTTATACCTTATTAGACTGTGTCTTGAATAGTTATTGTAGTTATTATTTTTGATAGGTTCATTTTTTAGTCTTTCTACTCAAGATATGAGTAGTTTATACACCACAATTACAGTGTTGTAATAGTCTGTGTTTTTCTAGGTACTTACTATAACCAGTGAGTTTTGTACCTTCAGATGATTTCTTCTTGCTCATTAACATTCTTTTCTTTCGGATTAAAGAACTCCCTTTAGCATTTCTTGTCTAGACAGGTCTGGTGTTGAATATATCCCTCAGCTTTTGTTCATCTGGGAAAGTCTTTATTTCTTCTTCATGTTTGAAGGATATTTTCACTGGATATACTATTTTAGGAAAAAAGGTGTTTTTCTTTCAGCACTTTAAATATGTCATGTCACTCTCTTCAGATCTGTAAGGTTTCCACTGAGAAGTCTGCTTCCAGACATATTGGAGCTCCTTTGTATGTTATTTGTTCCTTTTCTCTTGCTCCTTTTAGGATCCTTTCTTTACCCTTGACTTTTGGGAGTTTGATTGTTAAATGTCTTGAAGTAGTCTTACTTGAGTTAAATCTGCTTGGTGTTCTACAACATTCTTACACTTGAATATTGATATCTTTCTTTAGGTTTGGGAAGTTCTCTGTTATTATCCCTTTAAATAAACTTTATACCCTAATCTCTCTGTCTACCTCCGGTTTAAGGCCAATAACTCTCTGATTTACCCTTTAAAGGCTATTTTGTAGGTCTTGTGGTCATGCTTCATTCTTTTTTCTTTTGTCTCCTCTGAGTGTGTGTATTTCAAATAGCCTGTCTTCAAGCCCACTAATTCTTTCTTCTGCTTGATCAATTTAGCTATGAAGAGACTGTGATTCATTCTTCAGTACGTGCTGCTAGTGGAGGAGGGGAAGAGTGGTGCAGGCAATTCAAGACTCTCTTTCCTACCTTCTTCAGTGCCTCTTTCCTCAGTATGATGCTAAAACCAAATAGTGTGGTCGCTCACCTGGTTTTTGGTTCTTATGAAGGCACTTTGTTTTGTGAATAGTTGTTCAATTTGGTGTTCCTGTAGGGATGGGGGCGGGGGCGATGATTTCTGGAGGCTTTTGTTTGGCTATCTTGTTCCATCTCCTCCTTACATTTTATTTTTTTAAATCTTTTAAGTTTTAATAGAGACAAAGTCTCACTATTTTGCCCAGGCTAGCCTTGAACTTCTGACCTCAAGTGATCCTCCCCCCTCAGCCCCTCCAGTAGCTGGGACTTCAGGTACACACCACCACACCCAGCTTCTAGTCCTATTCTTTATGCCAAGATTTAGTGTCATTTCTTCAACTGCCTGGATGTCATTTTACATGCGCCCCACCTGCCATCTTCACCACAACACATTTAAAACCACAATCGCCTTTATCTAGAATCATTTCCGGATAGTGGCCAGTCTCATAAGGAAGATGAGAATTCACAGAATACCACAGAAATTCATCAGTGATTAAACTTTGTTTACAAAAAAAGTGGTATGACAAAACCAGAGAGCTCCCTACGCTACAGTCATCAGAGATTTTAAGGCAAAGGCTGCACATATTCTATAATTAAACCAGAGATAGATGGGAGTGGCTGTCAGGAAATCTGGTCCATAAATAAAACAGCAGAACAAAAGCTGATATCTGTTAATTACAGCAAAGTATTGGGATGAGAAAACTTGAGGGTTCTACTGCACCAACAAAGAAGGATCTGCTTACTCAAGAAGTTTTTAGAGCTGTCTAATTAGATCCTATGTTTAGTGTAAAAACCTCCAGGATTTCAAGAGCCTTGGCAAATCCAAGTCCCCTTAAGGAAGGAATACTTCTCCAATAAGGAGGCTCTGGTATCTAGTCCACCCCCATGGAGAGATAATGAGGTTCTGCCTAGGGAAGGGCAAAAAGAAGAATGATCTGACAGTATCTGGGGCCCCAAGAATTTAGTAGGCTGGTTCTCCCTCCACAGGCATGACAGAATATGTTTGCCCTCATCTCTAGGACAACCATCAAAACCTTTGATGCTATTCCCCCCTTTCCAGGCAGCCTTGAGGGTCTCTGACAGTCTGAATCTGCAGACATGCAGATTAGTGATAGTGTAGTAAGTGTCCTAAAGTGAAAATCGCAGTAAAGATAGCATGCTGTCTTTAGAAAGGCATGCAAGGATACACAATGGTGGTGGGAGTGGAAATGAGGAGTGGCGGTGAGGGACAGTATTAATCTTACTTATTTAATCTTTATTTTAAAATGTTTTCACCTGTTACACAGAATATGTACATTTTCTGTAGGTGACAGATGCTGATCACCTCCTCTTGGAAGCCTCCTATGATTCCTCTATATGGAGTCAGGTGTCCTTTCTCTGTTTTTCCAATGCATTTTATTTATCTCTGTATTATATCACTAATCATATTCAACTGTATTTATTGGTTCACTTGTCCATGCCCCCCATTATACTAAGCTTCTCAAGAGTTGGGAATGATGAGGGCATGTACTATGACTGGCATACAGAATGCTCTAATACAAATTAACTGATGGATTGACTGAAGATAACAACCCCTCAACTCAGAGATTAGCAACCTTTTTCTATAAAGGGCCAGAGAGTAAATACCTTAGGCTCTTCAGACCATATGGTTTGTACAACTACTCTACTGTGCCATTGTGGCATAGAAGCAGTCATGGGCTGCTTACATTCATAAAATGTAAATGAATAGGTGTAGCTACATTTCATTAAACTTTATTTACAGGTACTGAAATTTAAATTTCATATAATTTCCATGTGTCACAAAATATAATTTTTTCTTTTGATTTTTTTCCAACGATTTGAAAATGTAAGATCCATTCTTAGTTCACAGGCTGTACAAAAAGAGGCAGCAGGCCAAATTAGCCCAGGGTCATAGTTTGAAGACACCTGCCTTCCCTGAAAGGCATGACTGGTGATTCAGTAACCAAGGAAATGCTACTTAAAGGGGTGTTTATTCACATCTATAATAGCTACTGAGTAACTCTGGGTATGTCTCAAACTTTCAACAACTATAAAAATTGAGGTAGTATCATAGAGTTTTGTAAAGAAAAATTATATAAGAAACCATATGATCTTTGCAAGTTATGTAATTTCATTTGTGAGGAACATGAAAGCCTGCTGATAATAACAGTAACTAATATTTGTTGAGTACTTTTTATGACTAGACTTTGTTCTGTGATTCTTCAATGAATGAATCCACTTAAATATCACAACTATCCTAAGAAATAGGTTCTATTGTTATCCAACTTAATAACTAAAGTATGAATAAATTCCCTAAACCTCAAAACTAAAAATTGGTAAGGGTGTGGTTTTTGAGCCAGGTAGTTCAACTCCAGAGTCTGTTCTCTAACCACTAAATATACTACCTCTTAAGAGGATAACAAAATTAAACTTTCAAATATTTCTCTAAGCTTTCTCTTTCCCATTCTCAAGATTAGAAGAGTGATCTTAATGGGAATGACTGGCAAGGAGTGCAATGTGAACTACAATCTCAACTGGAAACTAGATTTCTTCGAAGATGGAAATCTAAATTACTATGTGGCAAGCTGTGGTGATGTGGCCACTGTTCAGCCTAGGAGATTTTGATAGGCATACAGACACATGGGCCTATCCAGAAAGGAGCTAGTCATCACACTAGATCATCATCTGTTTGGGAACTCACGCATACTATTAAGTAAGTAAGTGAGTTTACTATGTGTCTTAGTCCATTTGGGATGGTATAACAAAACACATAAACTGGGAGCTTACAAAAAATAGAAATTTATTTCTCACAATTCTGAAGGCCAGGAAGCCATTAAAAAGTGAGCAAGATCTGAATGGACAGAGATGTACCCATTAGGTCTGCTGAACCACCAGAGAGTGATGAAATATTTGATTCTTCCACTATGAAGCACTAAGAGAGCTAACGTCACAGAATATTGCCCAATATAGCACGTATAGGAACCAATGAATTCAGAAAGCATTGAGGACTTCCTTTGGTGAATGGTGTAAAAGAAAGGTACCAGTTCTGGCCGGGCGCAGTGGCTCAAGCCTGTAATCTCAGCACTTCGGGAGGCCGAGACGGTCGGATCACGAGGTCAGGAAATCGAGATCATCCTGGCTAACACGGTGAAACCCCGTCTCTACTAAAAAATACAAAAAACTAGCCGGGCGAGGTGGCGGGCGCCTGTAGTCCCAGCTACTTGGGAGGCTGAGGCAGGAGAATGGCGTGAACCCGGGAGGCGGAGCTTGCAGTGAGCTGAGATCCGGCCACTGCACTCCAGCCCGGGCGACAGAGCGAGACTCCCCTAAAAAAAAAAAAAAAAAAAAAAAAAGAAAGGTACCAGTTCAAAGGTGGTACAGCATCTTTCTGCAGGTTCCTTTGAATGCCGCGAAAGAATGTAATAAATGCATAAGAATTTTACATAGCTCAAACATACAAAAATTTTTCTGGCCCAACCTATTACCTGCATCCACAAAATTGAAGTAGTTCTACCTTAGGGTAAACAATGTACTTTTTAGGATCACAAAGTGGTTCCAAGGACCCACTGAAAAATATCAAAAGATCCATATACACCCGAGATTGGTATGAATATTTATGTGCATGTTTCTGGGGAAGTGACTCATTGCATTCATCAGAAACCTGAAAGCTCAAAAGTTGAAAGGTCCTTGTAAGCTAAGTGGTATCACTATATTTTCAAGTACATTCTCAAACAGGCATTTTCAACATTTGACCACCTGAGTGCAAACTGGATTGTAAATTTTTGAGTAGCTTAGTTTAAATCAATCTAGGCTTAACCAGAGGTAACCTAGGAAACTCAGAGATATCAATCCATTCCTCCCCATCGAGAGAGAGAGAGAGAGAGACAGAGAGAATATGTATGTTACACCCAGATTATTTCTGTAGTCTATTCACTTTCCCACTTTCCTTGAGAGCTGTGTTACATCTGTTTTCTCTGTCTCTAGCAGCCAATTGTCTCGCTTCCTACTTCACTGAGAAAACTAAAGTTATCAGGAGAAAACTTCCACGATTCTCACCTCCTCATCTACCCACCGCTGGGTACTGACACTCAAATTTGCTTTTCCCACCTGTTATTGTTTTCCTCCACAGCACTGGATTCCATTCTTTCTCAAGGATATCACTCTAGCAAATCTCTTCCCTCTCTCACTCAAACATCACTTTCTCCTTTCTTTGGGATCATTTCCATTAACACACAAAACAAGCTACAAGCTATTATTTATCTTATCCTAAAATACACCCCCCCCCAACACACACACAATTTTGCCCCACTTTTCCACTGCTGCATCTACTTCCAGAGAGCCCAACATATAACAATGTCCAAAACTAAATTTCTGGCATTTATTGCTCAAATCCACTCTCCTTCTCCATTTCTCATTTCTGTTGATAGTAACTGCATCCTCCCAGTTTCTAGGGCTAAAAACTTTAGAATCATCCTGAACTTTTCCTCTTACACCCATATTCAATCTGTTAGGAAATCTCACAACTGATTCCTACTTACCATTCAAGGTTCTAATTAAGTTCCTATATTTCTTCTTGAAGCTTTCCAGAATATTTCTGAGTTCACAGAGCTCTCTCTTTTTCTACATATCTCTGCTGGCATTCAGTTGTGTGTTGTAATGCTTGTAAATATTATCTTTTCTAACTCACTACAAATATGAATTATAGCTCAGACTGTCTGCCTCCTACAGAACTAAACACACTAATGTGTATTTAGTAAAGAATCCACAAACATCACTCTAAGTGCTTGTTTTTGTTGCAAGTTTCCAATAAAATTGGTTCACAAACAATACTTACTTCCATTAGTGATGTTTGGCAACAGAACTAAATTTCCTGCATTTGCAAAGGTATCCGTCATTTCTCCAAACACCAGCATCATGAGAGGAAGTCCAGCTCCATGGATGATGGCAGCCAAAGTTCCCACCACCATATACAACTTGTCAAGCCAATTTGAATAGCGAAACTAAAAAGAGAGAAAAAAGAATAGCAGAGGAACAATTCGTACAGTTTCATGGATGATTTGCTTTCCCTTCAAAATATATTCAAAATCCAAACATTTTTCAGACTACTACTGATACTACCCTAGTCCAAGATACACTCTACCTTTGCTAAATTATTGCAATAGTCTAAGTAGAAATGGACATTTGATTCTTCCATTGAGTTCTGGCCTAATTCTTCACATTGGATTTGGTCTGTCTTCTTATATGAAGTCTAATGAGAAGGATGGGACATTTTGGGAAACTGCAAAAGTATTTAATGATACTATAATATAGTATTTGTTGCTCTAGTTTCTAAGAATAGAAGCCACTTATCATCTCATGGGCAAAAACTTGAATGCCAAAGGTCCGTCTGAGGATACCACGGAGGAAACGTTGTGTTGCTTTAAGAAAGTGGTTTGGGTTAAAGACCTGCCACACAATGGAAATGGCATAAATGTAAAGTATTTGAAGATAATTAGGCCTCAATAATGAGCAGAAAAAATGAGTCCAATGCATGCTTGTCAAGAAACATTTTTTCTGAGAAGACAGAATATGGCAATAATGAATGACCAGTGGAGATCTGCATAATCTCTTTAAATGTAGGCAGGTCACAGGAAGGAAAGAAAAGCTTCTCTGAACCCAAAAAGTTACAGGAAGAGGACACAGTTAAGAAGAACGGGCTCAGGGCCCCCTTGGGAAGTGATTAATACTGCTCCCCTATAACTCAGGGAACTAGCTAAGGATTGAAAGAAAACCAAAGGAAAGAAAAGAGAAACGGGATAAAGCCAGCTGTGGGTGTCTATGAATAAACCCCAGGGCAGAAGATTATCATGTGGATGGAAGACGTAGCTGTAGGCAACAGGTTTGTAATGCAGGGAGGAAACTGGGTAAAAAAAATCATAGGCCTAGGCAGGAAATATAAACCAAAACAAAGATTAGGCAGCAAAAAAGACATAACCACAGACAGCAAGATTTTAGAACTTACGTATACTTCACAAGGGGATAGACATCAATCCTAAAGTTAGCTTACATGAATCTTGCAGTAGCAACTGGGGAATTTGGTACTGGACTGCTAAGTGGAGACACAAAGGATGGTTATTACCAGAAATGAATGGCAGTCCATAAAGCAGGAGATAAAAAGTAAAGTCAAATTATGAAATGATTAATGAAAATTAAGATATGGTGTAAAAAGAGTATCTAATAGATACTTAAGTATTTGCATTTACCCTTTTTCTAGCTCTTAAAATTGTAATCAAATGAGCTCAAGTTTGGGTTCATGGCATAACTTTCCATGTTATGTTATGGGTTGATGACCTAATAATATCATCATATTTACAGATTAAAACATTAATGGGAGAATCATGTTTTGGCATGTTGTTTCATATTTCATTGAAACACTGGCTAAATTTTGCACTATGTATTTTGTCTTAGATAAGAATTCATCTGCTTCCTTAAACACAAATGAAGGGGAAGAGGTTACATTACATTTTAGAGATTACATTAAAGTAGACAAAATATCAAACTCCTAAGTACAGGAAGAGAAGATAGTTGATATGAAAAAATTTCTCCTATCACCACCAACACAGGACATTTTACCTCCAGAACTATCATTGGCTATAATAAAAATAAGTGGATCATGAAAGTAAACATTTACTGAATGCCTATTCAATGACAGGTAAAATCCAGCGATAAATGCCAAAAATATAACCCCTGCCTTCAGAGAGACTAAAGAAAAACGTATATGCAATACATACTCTGCATACTTTGACAGCACAGTGCATAGAATAGACATAAAACTGAGTCAATCATCATTCCCTCCTTTGTGAAAGGCTTCATATTTAAAAGAGGTGATGCTTCCTTCCAGCTTTGAAAGTTGACCAAGTGTTAGAAGAAAAAAAAAAAGGCATTTAAACCAAAAAGAACAGTAAACTGAGACAGAAAAGAGTACAACGTGCTTATAAAAGACTGAGTCCCCTCAAGTTTGGGGTGTAAAGTGTAAAAACAGAAAGAAATAGCTGACTGATCAAAAGACACCCTTCACTGAGCTGGGAAAATTGGAATTACATCTCTTAATCTTAGACCAGAAGGAAGGAGATTAAAGTGAGTACTAATTTTCCAGGAATAAAGACAGAAAATTGAAAGAGTTCAGAACCTCATATTTCCTTTTGTATTTTTTAAAATTATTTTTTGTTTATTTTAACTTTTAAGTTCAGGGGTACAAATGCAGGTTTGTTACATGCGTAAACTTGTTTCATGGGGGGTTGTTGTACAGATTATTTTGTCACACAGGTATTAAGCCTAGTGCCCATTAGTTATTTTTCCTGATCCTCTCCCTCCTCCCACACTCCACTCTCTGAAAGGCCCCAGTGTGTGTTGTTCCCCTCTATGTGTCCATGTGTTCTCATCATTTAGTTCCCATTTATAAGTGAGAACATGTGATGTTTGGTTTTCTGTTCCTGTATTAGTTCGCTAAGGATAATGGCCTCCAGCTCCAATCATGCCCTGCAAAGGAGATGATCTCGTTCCCTTTTATGGCTGCATGGTATTCAGTGCTCTTTATGTACCACATTTTTTTTATCCAGTCTATCATTGATGGCCTTTTAGGTTGATTTCATGTCTTTGTTATTGTGAATAGTGCTGCAATGAACATACAATGCATGTGTCTTTATAATACAATGATTTATATTCCTTTGGATATACACCCAGTAATAGGTCAAATGGTATTTCTGTCTTTAGGTCTTTGAGGAATCACCACACTGTCTTCCACAATGGCTGAACAGTGTATAAATGTTCCTTTTTCTCCACAACCTTGCCAGCATCTGTTATTTTTTTACTTTGTAATCACAGCCATTCTGACTGGTGTTAAATGGTTTCTCATAGTGGTTTTGATTTGCATTTCTCTAATGATCAGTGATGTTGAACTTTTTTTATATGAATGTTGACCACATGTCTTTTAAGAAGTGTCTATTCATGTCTTTTGTCCACCTTTTTATTGGGTTGTCTGTTTTTTCTCGTAAATTTGTTTAAGTTTCTTATAGATGCTAGAATGCCGTATTTCTTAGTGACACGAAGCAAGATTGATTTCTAGAGAGAAGGGGGTGAGAAGGTTTGAAGAAAGTGGTAACATAATGCTGAGTAGGACAAAAGCCTCAGTCAAACTCCCTTGCTCTGTAGTTTATTAGGAAGGAGACTTTAGGGGAAACAAATCTTAACAACCTTGAGCCTCAGTTTCTGAATTTACAAAATGAGGAAAATATTCATACACACAGAAAGCCTTACATAGCTGTTATGAGGGTAAAAATGAGAATACAAGAAACTTTTGTTGAGCATACAATATACAAATATATGATATAAGCAGGTACTGTCACTGGTTTTGAAAATATAATAATTAACAAGACTTTTCAGTCTCATAAAGTCAAAGAGCAGGCAGACCAAAAAACGCTGTAGCACAGGTGAAATGTAAGATAGAAGTATAAACTAATTGTAATTGGAGTCTTTTTTAAAAAAAAGAAATGTGCCGGGCATGATGGCTCACGCCTGTAATCCCAACACTTTGGGAGGTTGAGGACAGAAGGATCGCTTGAGCCCAGGAGTTTGGTACAGCCTGGGCAACATAGGGATACCCTTTCTCTACAACAAATTTTAAAAACTGTCTGGGTGCAATGGCATGTGCCTGGGGTCCTAGCTACTCCAGAGGCTGGGGTGGGAGATCACTTAAGCCTGGGAGGTTGAAGCTGCAGTGAGCTGTGATCATGCCACTGTACTCCAGCCTGGGTGACAGAGTAAGACCTAAAAATAGAAGGAGAGGCCAGGGGCGGTGGCTCAAGCCTGTAATCCCAGCACTTTGGGAGGCCGAGACAGGCGGATCATGAGGTCAGGAGATCGAGACCATCCTGGCTAACACGGTGAAACCCCGTCTCTACTAAAAAAAAAAAAAAAAAAGAAAACTAGCTGGGCGAGGTGGCGGGCGCCTGTAGTCTCAGCTACTTGGGAAGCTGAGGCAGGAGAGAGGCGTAAACCCGGGAGGTGGAGCTTGCAGTGAACTGAGATCCGGCCACTTGCACTCCAGCCTGGGTGACAGAGCGAGACTCCGTCTCAAAAAAAAAAGAAAGAAAGAAAGAGAGAGACGGAAGGAAGGAAGGAAGGAAGGAAGGAAAGAAGGAAGGAAGGAAGGAAGGAAGGAAGGAAGGAAGGAAGGAAGGAA
>NW_016803701.1:2097949-2122013 GCF_001698545.2 Rhinopithecus bieti | reverse complement strand
AAAAAAAAAAAAAAAAGAAAAACTAGCTGGGCGAGGTGGCGGGCGCCTGTAGTCTCAGCTACTTGGGAAGCTGAGGCAGGAGAGAGGCGTAAACCCGGGAGGTGGAGCTTGCAGTGAACTGAGATCCGGCCACTTGCACTCCAGCCTGGGTGACAGAGCGAGACTCCGTCTCAAAAAAAAAAGAAAGAAAGAAAGAGAGAGACGGAAGGAAGGAAGGAAGGAAGGAAGGAAGGAAGGAAGGAAGGAAAGAAAGGAGGGAGGGAGGGAGGGAGGGAAAGAGAAAGAAAGACAGAAAGAGAGAGAGAGAGAGAAAGAAAGAAAGAAAGAAAGAAAGAAAGAAAGAAAGAAAGAAAGAAAGAAAGAAAGAAAGAAAGTAAGTTTGATTAGATGCTAACAGGAAAGAGAGAGAAGGTGAATCAGAACCACATAAAAGGCATGTTGATGAGTGCTGAATGCCAAAGATTGGGCTTCCCAGGGCAAAGAAGTAGGAGGTACTGACAGGAGAGAGGTTTAGGTAACATTCAGCAGGTTAGATGGCAAACATGACTTGGATTTGAGAGGGAATTCATTCGTTCATTTATTCATTTAACATTCAAGGGATATGTGAATATTTTCAAATATCTTTCAAATATTTGAAAGAACTCAATAAGCTCAGGCTTGGTTCTAGGTACTGATAACAACAGTGAGTAAGACAAGCTACCTATCCTCACAAAGCATACATTCTAGTGCATATAGCAAAAGGGGGAATAGAGGTATTCAACATTCATTCAATATTTAAGTTCCTATGAAAGTTCCAGGCACTGTTCTAGGGCATTTGGGGTACAGTAGAGAACAAAGTATATAAAAAAAACTCCTGCCTCCATGAAGCCTACCTTCAGAGAGAAGACAAACACATAGAAAAGAAATCAGACAGTGATAAATATTCAGAAGAAAAGCCATATATGGTATGACACAGAGATAGGCAGGGTCACCTGGTTTAGATTGACTGGTCAGAGAATGTCTTTCTCAGGAAGTAACATCCATGATGAGACTTCAGTGACAGGAAGGATACAGTTCATCCTGTGATGATCTGGGGACAGTGCATTTTAGGCAGGAGGGGCCAATGCAAAGGTACTTGGGTAAAAACCAGCTTGCTGTGTCCCAAGGACCAAATAGAACGAACACTGTGGCACAGCAGAGTGAGGGAGCATATTTGTCTGCAGTAAAGTCAGAAATAACAGAGGTCAGATATGTAGGGCATTTTGTGATGACAGGAAGGAGTCTGGGTTTTACACTGAACTTCCTTTGTAAGCAGAAAGGAAAGCATTTAATGGTTTCAAGGTAGGGACCAAAGTGGTATGATGTGGCTATTATGGGTAAATTTTTAGAAGAGCAAAAAGGAAGGAGGGATACTAGGAGATGAAAGAGCAGTTGAGAGAGTAAAGTCTTGACTAGGTGTGGTAGACAGAATAATTCTCCCCCCACAGCCTGTCCAAATCCTAATCCCAGGAACCTGTGAATATATTTCCTTACATGATAAAAGGGACTTGACAGATTTAAAAGAGCTACAGATAGGGGATTACCCTGGATTATCTAGGAGGGCAAATGTAATCACAAGGGTTCTTATAAGAGGGAGGAGGGGGCCTGGAGTCAGTAGGAGATGTGATGATTGAAGTAAGAGGTTGGAGTGATGCAAGGAAGGGCCTGTGAGTCCAGAAATGCAAGTGTCCTCTAGAAGCTGAAAAGGGGAAGGAAACAGAGCTTCCAGAAGAAATGCAATCCTGCTGATACCTTGACTTTAGCCCAGCAAAACATTCGATTCTAGAATAGTAAGATAATAAACTTGTGTTGTTTTAAGCCACTAAGTGAGAGCTATTTTCCTACAGCAGCAATAGGAAATGAATGCACAATGTCAAAAGAGGGATGATAAAGAGGCAGGGCAGAGCTGGAAGAAATCACAGGTTGTGGTCAAAGACTAATACACGTGTGTGTGTGTGTTTATACCTTCGTAGAGGAAAGCCCACCCAAACAATAAGCCCAAGATCCTGTCCACACGTGTAATTTACTAAGGTACTAAAGTAATTTATGAGGCACGGTTGTTGGAACTGAAGAAGTCAGAGAATGTTGAGCCTTATTTGTAAGGTTACCAAAATACTCAAAAGAGTAACAGGAACATAAGGTGAAAGAAGTAGAAGCAATCAAATGACAAAGTCCTCAAGGAATGGGGGTGGGGGTGTAATTCGAGGATACCGCTGAAAATAGGTAGAAGATAGCATAATTACGCAGAGTGAAACTCAAATAACAAAGGAATTTGCATGAGAATAAAAAATAATTTGAAAATGGCTTTGTGGAACTATAGGAATGTCCACATCATCTCTGACTCCTGTGATAAGGAGTTGAGGAACTCTAACTTCACAGGTGAGGGTAACACAAGAAAAAGCCTGACACAAGAAAAAGAAAAAAGCCTAACACAAGAAAAAGAACTGGAGGAAAATCAGCAAACCATGACATAACAGAAGCAAATACAAAAAATATAGGAGACAGTCTAAGTGCTGCTGAGAGATCAAGATAGAATTTTAAAATGTCCACTGAACATTGAGAGAGGCAGGAACAGGAGCCAAACTTCAATCGGTTGAGAACTAAGCAAATGGTGAAATCAAGACAGAACGCAAAGGCCACTTTTGTGGTGAAGGGAGCTGGCAGGGGTGGCTCCATGAAGGGCATCAGTAAGATCACAGTGCCTTGATGTGTCAATGCCAATGGGACAGACCCAGTTGAGAGGAAGAGATAAAAGATACAGAAGAGAGTACGTGGTAATAATGATGTAAGGTCCCCGAGAAGGCAGAGGAGATAGGAGCCAAAGTATAAGTGATTAGTCTTAAGATTAAAACTCTGTCGTGACTGGAAAGTTGGAGGAGGAAACAGATTCAGATACAGGTAGGTTTATATGATTATTGCAGCTGTGAAGATCAAAGAGTGGTTTCCATATAACCATAAAAGTTACCCAAGTTGGTTGGAGGACCAAAGTGGAAAGGGAGACACTGAGCCAGGTAGCATAGTCTTGGATGATCAGATGGTCAGAAGATCAAAAGACAGCAGCAATAAAGAACTCTTCAATTCCAGAGAGATGAGTTTAACCAATCATAAATGATTACAGTTGTTAAAAGCAACTGGGCTTATCTGAGTCTACCCTACTTACTAGCTATGCAACCCTGTGATTTTTGAATGCGTTACTTAACTTCTCTGAGTCAGTTTCTTCATCTGGAACATAAGAATAACACAAGTTTCTAAATTGTGGGACTTATGTCCCTATATGAAGATTATGGCATGCAATAAACATTGGGTCCTTAACAAATGCCTGGTACAAAAGAAACACTTAACATTGTTAGGTATTATCTATTTAGAAAAAAATTAATGTTTCCATAAGACACACATAATAGAAAGCTCAGAGTTCAATCTACAGTGCACAATTCTTGCAAGAATATATACTCTTTTTTTTTTTTTTTTTTTTTTGAGATAGCGTCTCACTCTGTCACCCAGGCTAGAGTGCAATGGCACAGTCTTGGCTCACTGTATCTTCATCTCCTGGGTTCAAGTGATCCTCCCACCTCAGCCTCATGAGTAGCTGAGACTACAGGCATGTGCCACCATGCCCAGCTAGTTTTCGTACTTTTCACATAGACAGGGTTTTGCCATGCACCCAGTCTGGTCTTGAACTTCAGGGCTCAAGTGATCCACCAACTTTAGCCTTCCAAAGTGCTGGGATTACAGGCGTGAGCCACAGCACCTGACCAAGAGTGTATAATCTTTAAGAAGTTCATTATGTGTAGAAACTGCAGCCCAACTTTTATTTTTCTTGCTCTATGTGTCACATTTCCTCACTTGCTTTAGATTTTATTCTACTTTTGTGTTTCTGTAAATGGTGAAACAAAGTCTGATATAAATTTAAAAGGCTAGTATAAAATTTTGAATGTATTCCTTACTTCTTTCATCACTTTTTTAAGATTGCTAAAAAGTCTCATAGTGGAAATAAATTAACAGACATTGTATGCAGACAAGAGCTGACACAGCAGCTCTGAGGCCGCTATGTTTAGAAAGGCCTGTATACAAACATTAGCGCTTGGCTGGAACTTGGATTTGGGGAGGATTACCACCATTCTAACTGATAAGTATGGCCAAACTATCTGTACAAACAATATGGTTCTTCCTTCTGCAGTTCTGCCTTCCTTCTATGAGTCTGAAATTTTGGTGCAAGCTGGGCGGGTGCCTACATGATCAGCGCCTAATAAAATTCTTGGGCACTGAGTCTCTAATGAGCTTCTCTGATAAATAGCATTCCACAAGTGCTGTCTCAACTCATTGCTTGGGGAAATTCAGTGTGCCCTGTGACTCTGTTAGGAGAGAACTCTAGGAGCTTGCACCTGGTTTCTTCTGGACTTCTCACCACTCACCTTTTGCCATTGCTGATTTTGCCTTGTATCCTTTTGTTGTAATAAATCTTAGCCATAAGTCCTTTGAGTCCTCCTAGTGTGAATCATTGAAGTTGGGCTTCTTGGAAACCCTGAACACACAATGTTTTTGTCTTCACTGAAAACTATTATTAATAAGCAATGCCAGTGACGTCACCAATATATTGTTAAACTTTTATTATGTTCTTGTGTTTGTAAGTTTTATATTGAAGTTACATTCAACGTTTTCTATGTCAACATTTCAGGAAAAAGATGTGAGGAAAAACTATCTGAGTAGTAGAGTCATCAACAGGCTTAGTATATATTCTCTCTATCCTGGCCCCATTGTGCATCCTCAGACAAGTGAACATGTCTGGCCCCAGTTTCTTCATGTGTAAAATTGGAATAATAATAGTATCTATCTCAAAAGGAGTTGTAAGGATTAAACGAGATTATATATGAAATACTTAGGACAATGCTTGGCACATAGTGCTTTATGTGTGCTAATACTACTACCTTATATTAAAGCTCCATATTTTTATTCTTGCGTGCCTTAAAATGAATTGAGTATTGATAACATTGCCTCTATATAGAAGATTTGTTAAATTTTCTAAAATATAAGACTACTAAGGTTTAAAAAACTTTAACTACAAATAATAAAAACTGAAAGTCTCCAAGTCACAGCACTGAAATCCTGAGGATAAATACAACTTTAACCTAAACGCTTCTTTCCATACAACAAATTAACAGTGAAAACTGTCACTTGGTTACTCAAGTAGTCTGAGAATGACTCAAGTACATAGTCTTATCTCACCAAAATTCCAAAGGGCATAGAGATAGAAAAAAAGCAGGAGTCATGATAAGAGCAACAGTAGCACAGGGAGATGAAGATCACATAAGGGAACCATGAAGTCCTCAGTATAAAAGCCATATG
This sequence comes from Rhinopithecus bieti, assembly GCF_001698545.2. NCBI lineage: Eukaryota > Metazoa > Chordata > Mammalia > Primates > Cercopithecidae > Rhinopithecus > Rhinopithecus bieti. Next base: position 2,116,652 of record NW_016803701.1, on the reverse strand, counting down.
AGTGTTTTTTCCCTACCTACAACTATTTTATAGTCAATTTATTAAAATCCATTTTACAAGACAATCTATCCATTCCCTTACCTTAAAAAAATTGCTGTTATGACTGAATTATAAAGCATGTGCTGTTAGACTTAATTGGTTTAGCAGTCTTCCAGGTTCTAATCTCTGGAATCTTTCACCTAACAGTTCATCTAAAATTGTACTCTTAGAAAAAAGGAAGAATCCAGGTAGATAAGAGGTCATTAACTAGGTGGGGCGCACAGTGGCTTACACCTGTAATCCCAGCACTTTGGGAGGCCAAGGCAGGCGGATCGCTTGAGATCAGGAGTTCAAGGCCAGCCTGGGCAACATAGTGAGACCCTGTCTCTACAAGAAATACAAAAGTTAGCTGGGTATGATGGTGCACACCTATGGTCCCAGGTACTTGCAGGGCTGAGGTGAGAGGATTGGTTGAGGCTGGGAGGCGGAGGTTGCAGTGAGCCAAGATCATGACACTGAGGTCATCAACCAACCACACCTATATGATACCTGTCTGATTTCAAGCGTGATTAAAGAAAAGCTTCTAAAAAACCACTATGCAACCAGAAAATGAAATAAAGAGTTACGATAAGGTTTTCGAATTCTAGATTTTCATCCATTTAGCACAGGGGAACAATGGCATATGACATATTTGAAATCATAGTAATAAATAATCAATTGCCACCTCTTATTGTTAGAAATGGATTTTGAACTAAAATTTGCAATGGACTAACCTAAATGACCTAAAGTTTTCATAGTAATAAATAATACATTGCTGCCTTTTATTGATAGCAATGGACTTTGACCTAAAAAACCTGCCAGAATTTCAGAGCCATTAAAGACAGCATTCTATGTGATTGGTTTCCTCTATGCAGATGGGAGAGGTACTTGTGTAAATAATGAATCACTGGCAACATAATTCATTAGAAGAATTGAAATCTAAGTTAGGAATGGTGGCTGTACATTAGTAATATACATAGCAAGTTATGATTAGCATTCTCCTGAAAATAAGCTAAATCAACCAATTTATTTTGCTTCTCCATTAACATACCCTGTAAGAAAATCTTACATCAGATGAAATATCTCTTTTCCATGTAAGGAGATGTCAAATTTCCAAAGTATTTTGAATAGTTCATAAATTCAAAACTCACCATTGAAAATACACTGACAGTTGGTTTCTTTTCCTTCTTATCTTTTTCACTGCAAAACAGCAATGGAATTACATAAAACTTTAGAAATTACATAATTTATAAATTATCCAAATTAATATAGAATGTATATTTAATGACAAATAGGATGAAGAAATATGTCTATATTATACAGTTAAAAAACAGGATAATAATAGTATAACCCCATTTATAATGTTCAAGTATGTTTACATATATCTTAGAAATCTACATATGTGGTTATCACTGAGTGTTGGAATCTCTCTAAAAATATTTTCTTCCTTGTGCCTTTGATATTTTCTGATTTGCTATGATGAATACATACATACACCCATTGCAATTAGAAAAATATACATACTGAAAAGTTACCTGTTTTTATTCTAATTAGAAAATCATTCATCTTTCCCCTTAATTATGAATCACCTTAATTGTCATCTGAATAATGATGGCAGTAGATATTTTATCCATCTACTACCTAGATATTATTCTTAATCATCCCTTTCTACTGAAGTGTAGTGGCAATTAGATGCTGGACATAACTAGCCTAAGAAGAAAATTAAATTACTCTTTATGAGCAAATCTAATTGTGAAAAAAATGTCTGGAGCCCTAAATGGACCATTATGAAATAAATGTACTCTAGAAAGTTATGGTAAAAAATGATGTTCTATAAATTGTCAAAAAGTTGTCCTCAGGCATAAGGTCAACTATTATTTTGAGCCCAGATACAAATGAATCTAACTATGTAGCCCATTTTCTACTCTGTGTAACTGCCACCTAGGATGTGAAAGCAAACCAACCGTAAGAAATCTGCCTCATCTGTATTTTTGTAGGTATAAAAGAAAAAATATTTTAGAAAAGATTAGTGTTATTTTTTACACGGTTTTTAAGTTCATAAGGTAAAGTCATCTTTGTCTTTGTTCTTTACACTAAGTGAGGTCAAAAGAGGTAAGGAGACTTCTAAAGAAAAAAATCCAGAGTTTACCCATTTGGCTTTGGAGTAATGTTAGACAGACATAAAATACACAAACATAACTCTTCAGGTTTGGTCCCACCCAATTCCCAGTAAAGGCATGGTTTCAGTATCCCTGGAACCAGGATGAAAGGAGAAAATAGCCAAAATAGTTGAGTTTTAGCTCTAAGCTTTTATTTATTTTTTTGTTCTCTAAAACTGCTGCTACTCTGGAGAAGTTATAACGTCCCAGGCACTGGCTAAGTAAGCACTTCCTACACACAATTCATAAACAATTCTATGAGGAAGACACATTTTTGTTCTTTTAGAGATGTAGAGGAGTGAGAAGAGTTAACTTGTCCCAGGTCCACAGCTATAACTAAGCCAATATTTAAATGCCAAGTCTGTTCCCTGACCACCAAACTATAAGGCGCAACTTCAGATTTCTGAGATACTGCATCACACTAAAATGCACTTTCACACAAACTCTCACCCCTACTAGATTACGTACTTAACCCCATTAGCACAAAACACAGTGCTTAGAAAGACAAGTCAGCTGCATCCATGTCCCTACAAAGGACGCAAACTCATCCTTTTTTATGGCTGCATAATATTCCATGGTGTATATGTGCCACATTTTCTTAATCCAGTCTGTCACAGATGGACATTTGAGTTGATTCCAAGTCTTTGCTATTGTGAATAGTGCTGCAATAAACATACGTGTGCATGTGTCCGAATTGATGGGTGCTGACGAGTTGATGGGTGCAGCACACCAACATGGCACAAGTATAGATATGTAACAAACCTGCACGTTATGCACATGTACCCTAGAACTTAAAGTATAAAAAAAAAAAAAAAAAAAGAAAGACAAGTCATTCATCAAATACCATTTTAGGAAAGAACCTTTGCTAATAGACATATTCCAAATAGCACTATAATCCCAGCATTATCTACTACCAAAGCCACATGCTTCTTTACAATCCCATGTTAAAATAAATTTGAATCAATAGCAATGAACACAATTTAATAAGAACTACTTACCTAAAATATAATCTCTAATTTGAAAAGTCTGTAGACCATGATAGAACCAGTAATAGAAATATGTGAAAGATCAATTTTCTTTACTGTTTCCCTTCACATACCCTCAATATTTCTTAGTTAAATCTAACTAAATGTTTGTATAAGTACATAATTCTTTAAGCTATCAAGTTTTCAAAACTAAAAGTTAAAACAAAAGTGGAATACCTATCCTCCACTCTATGGAGCCTTTTCATGGTTTACATGAACATTTTGTTACAAAATTTTCAATTTCAATCACAAGTTCTCCTACCATTATCACATCTAAGAAAAGTGATTACAATTTTTATATTGGCTAATATCCAATGCACATTAAAATCTCCCAAGAATGTTTTCCATAGGAATTTTCCTTGTTGAACATTTAGGTTGTTTTGTTTTGTTTTGTAATGTTCACACACTACATTTGGTAGTTATAACTCTTTAGTCTCTCTTAATCTAGAAGTCCTCCTTTCATTTTTTTAACATTGGCTTTTGTAAAGGAACAAGAAGAGCTGTCTTATAGAATGTCCCACATCTTGAGTATACCTGTATCAAACTGAATACAAATGGGAAGTGCAATAAATGTAAAATACACATCAAACAGGAGATTTAGCATAAAAGGGAATGTAAACTATCTTATTGATCATTTTGATTATATGTAGAAAATCCAATCTTTTGGACATATTGAGTTCTATGAAATATATTTACAAAATTAGTTTTATCTTTTATTTTAGTTTTACTGTTGCTACTAGAAAATTTTAAATTACAAATGTGACTCACATGATAAATCTATTGGATAGTCCCAGTCTACAAGTTTAATTGTATTCAGACTAAATGTTTTTGCAGATATATTAGTATTTGCTAGGTGATGTTGTTTACTCAAAATCCAAGGGATGAGTCATTTACTACAGTCTATTCTACAATGAGAGATACCAGGTCCGATCACTTGGTTAAGGTGCTAACTGCAAAATCTTTAATTGGAAAAGCACATTCTCCTTCCAATTAGTAAACATTTTGAAGAAAATTCTTACAACTTTTTTCTGATGGTTTAGAGTTCATTGCCAATCCTTGTGTGAATCTATTATAACAATGGAAGTTTCACAATAATAGTTGGAATTTTTCTGTAAGGATCATTGCTTTATTTTCTCTACCTCTCACACTTTCTTTCAGTTTCCCTGCTCTCAGAATATTAAGGCTTCAACAGTAGCATTCAGTATCTCAAAATCGATTACAGTTATGCTGTTCTTTGATGCTCAAATTGTCCCAGAGTTGGCCATTGGAAGCCCCTTCCAGACAGCTCGAGTATGCTTTTGACTACTCCATTAAACTCCACTTCCTTATTTTCAGGTAACACAAGATACTCCAGGTTCATTTTCTATTTTTCCTATCCCAGACCTGGCTGAAATTAGCTATTGAAGTGTTCATTTCTTTTAGGGAGGAATGGTATTTAGAAACCAATATCTGGTACTAACAGTGCTCGTTGTTACTCTCCCTTTCAGTGGGGTGAAAATGAACTATTAAAAAATTATGAATTCATATTGAAATTTCCAATGCAAACTTAACGTTATTTTTAAAAATGTATTTAATTTCCACATTTGTATTTTTTCTCTTACACTGAAAAGCTTGGTTTCTTATAATATTAATATGTTTACTAACTTACAATTTACATTATAGTTTCTAATATTAATAAATTTACTAATTTATCTTACAATTTACTAACAATGAATCTATGGAGTGAAGTTTTAAATTTTCTATAATGGCAGAGCACCATGATCAAAATTTAGTTTAATTAATTATTTTCCCTATGTGATTACATTACCAATATTATATACAGATATTTATTGCCAGTTAAAATAAAAACAACCTAAATGTACTTTTGACCTTCTGTCCCATCAGCCAGGCCACAAACAAGCGATGTTTACATAGCCATTTACCGGAAGCAAGAGCCTGGACCACAGAGCAGATCACCAGCAGCATATGGCTCACGTGTGGGCGACCAGCACCACTTGAAAAGCAGAAGTTCACAGGACAGAAACACGTATGAGTATCCGCCTGCCTGGGGCAGGAAAGCTGAGGAAGAGGCATACCAAGACTAAGGGAAAGAGTCCGGGAAGGGTAAAAGGGTGGAATGAAAAGAGGTTGGTGAATGGCTAAGAACGGTTGGATAGGACAAATAAGTTCAAATGTTCGACAGCAGACGAGGGTGACTATAGTTAGCAATATATTGTATATTTCAAAGTAGCTAGAAGAGAGGACTTAAAATGTTATCAACACATAGAAATGAAATATACCCAAGGTGATGGACCCTCCGAATACCCGGACTTGATCATTACACATTCTGTGCATGTCAAAAAACGCTTCCATGTACCCCATTTCATAAATATGTAACATATTATATATCATTAAAAGAAAGAACAAAAAAGACAGGGAAAATGCATATGCTGTGCTCCATGCAGCCAACAAACTTCTGCTCTAAGCAGGGAAATGATTCCAAAGGCTGGCTTGCGTTTCTTAAAATAAAAATAATTAAAAACAACAACAATATGTCATTTATTTCAGAGCTGGAGGCTCTGAAATAAATCGCAAATATGTAAACTATGAAAATGAAACTAGCTACCTTTTACTGTTCAGTTTAAAAAAGTTCTTCTTCCCTGCTCCTCCATTGCGGTCCCCTTCAAGATCCATCCCGACCTGAGAAGAAAGTGCGGCTCATTAACCAAATGCATGACCCTCAGGCGCGCCGGAGGGCAGACTAACCTCTAGTACCCCGCCGAACCCCAGACAGCAGTAAGAGGGAGCGCTTGCCGTGATGCTACAGCTGCTCTGGCCGCGATGGCCACGGCAGGGGCTTTCCTGTGCGCAGGGTCTCCAGCACCTCCACGCAGGCAGAGTTGGGGGTCTGGCAGCGCGTTCTGGACTTTGCCCGCCGCCAGCGCGGTTCTCCCTCCCGGTTCCCGTCGCCGCGGACGATGCTGCCTCCACCCACCCACCGCGGGCTCAGAGACCAGGTCCCCTCACCGCGCGGGCTCTGCTCGCTCCGGGCAACATGTTCCAGGGCCACTACGCTTTGGGCGCTGCTCCAGGAGCTCCTGAGTCTAGATGTCACCCCACTTGGTCCCCATGGACTTGCTAGCGGTCTCCACACCATCCACGCCTCAAGAAGCCCTTCTCCCGTGAAGACCAAGTTCAGGAAATCTGAGAGCCTGACATTTCTTGGGAACTGTCCCGTAGTAGCTCCCAGCTTTGCGTGCCCCTACCTCGCGCTCCTTGGAACGGCCACCAAGACGTGAAATTTTGGAAGAAGATACTCTGACTTTAGTGGAAAGACCTAGCGGAAACGAACAGCGGCCTCTGCTTCTTTGAGCTTGGAAGAGCCGCTGCTCGAATGAGCTCAGGCTTCCTGCGGCAAAGAGAGCGAAGCGGCTGTGCTCAGCCCACGCCCCGGCGCTGTCCCTGCCCAGCCAATCAGCCTCACCACAAATGACTGCTCCCGGCCCCGACTGACTGAAAGTTGATTCCTCGAGAAATTGCGAAACAGGCTGAATTTCCAGGAGGAATGTTCTCGCTTCCGTTGCACCTCTCTAGAAAGGGCAAGGTAGAGAAACGCGCATCAGCTGAATCATCGGGGACGTTTGAACTTATAGAGACATGTCTCTCGAAGTTCACGTACGTCTTCATATCTATATAACAACAGGACGTAGTTAAGGGAAATTTTCTCGGGATTTGCGTTTAATACAGTTAATTCAAAAACTACGACCTCTCCAATTCTGTATTATCTTTCTGCATCCTAACACCTTTGAAAAGGCCAGGATAATTTTTTCTGCAGTGGTCTTTCTTCAGCATGTTTGACAGTTTCTGAGTTATATCTGTTCATCCTTTATTTGATGATAAATGGAATGAAAGAAAAAGGAAGTTTTAAAAAATATATAGAGACAGGTATTTCAAGGTAGAAATGCTGTTTCAAAGCGTGTAATATTTTAAAACTTCAGACGTCAGATCAATGCCCGTGTTTTTCCAGGGCATTTCAAATTCTTACATTTTAATTCAAATTAGTAAAATAAACATAGCATGTTTTAGCATATTACATTAGTTATAATTTCCTTCCATATTTACTACCAACATTTAGTATTTTTTCCTGTCCACTATTTGTTTCAAACTGAGGAAAAGTACGTGCAATCTGCACAAATCAAAATTGTAAAGCAGTGCTAACTCACGTCAGAGCTTTTCTTCTTATGAACATAGAGGAAATAGGTTTGTTGTATCCTCTAGTCTACATTCTATGACTTTCACATATTACCTATCAGTTTATTGCATAAGTTTAGAAGAAGAAAATCACTTTGTTTTCACTGCATAGTCTGAGGATACTTCCTCTTTCTTTAAATAACTCATACTTCAAAGCCGTAATTTTTTTCTATTCTTGACTACAAATTTTCCTTACCTTGATATATTTTGTTCTTGGCCTTACAATGAAGTTTTCTTTTCTTTTCTTCTTCTTCTTCTTTTTTTTTTTTTTTTTTTTTTAACAAATTGTTAATTAGGCTTCTAACACTGTTCACTGTTTAAAGGTTTAACAACAACCCTGTGGTCCATCTGGGGTAAATGTATAAGCTTTCATCTTCATCACATGCATTTTTAATCTTATTTGTGCCTATGATCTCTGATTTCACTTTTGTTTTGCTTTGTTCTTTTATCTTACCTTTCATCTATGTAATCTTGTTGTATTTTATGTATCCTTTTGAATGGCCTTAAACCCTCCCTCAACAGTGCAGGATATAAATACAGTGCTATGTTGTTAGGCTGATTATACTGTTTCTACAATCTGGAGCATCAGGTAAAGATCTCTATCAAGGATATAAGTAAGTTAAAGATCAGAATAGCACAGATATTTTAAAAGTAAGATTCTACCATTCTATTATATTGTATCCAATTTCTTTGCTCCACTGACATGAAAATGTGAATATAAAACATGATGGACCTAAAACAAACTAGCTCTTGCTACTTTCAACAGCCCTTGGCTTCTTGAAGGACACCAGTCTTGCATTTGTGCTACCACCACTCCTGTCAAGCTGGACTTGGCTGTTCTCCTTAAGCTTCCTTAATTTCTGGTGAAACCTACTTAGTCCCCTTGCAAGTTGACACTCACATACCGTCATTCAAGCAGTGATATTTCCATTTGAAGTGACTGCCACCATCTGCACCTTCTTGTCCTCCGCCCTCATGTAGCCATTTCATTTCATGTCTACACTCTCAGAATACTAAAGATTTGCCTCTCTGCTGCAGTCTGTTCTATATGTATCTGTGGGAGTAATAATATATAATGATAATAACAACTAACATTTATTAACTACTGGTCATTTCTCAGGAACTGCTAAGCATTTCAAAGAGATTGTCATTTAATCTTTACAAGAATCCTGAGAAGTAGTTACTATTGTTGTTACTCCCATATTACAATAAAAGACACTGAGGTTTGCATTAGTTGCCCAGTCACACAGCAGGTAAGCTGCTAACCAGTAGTCCCTCTCTCATAACTGTACTCTTAACCACTACCCTACACTATAGTACATTATCATAGGACACTCCACTTCACTGCCTTTTTCAGCCCCATGAAGTGTTTTCTTCTTATGAGTTCATCTTGAAAAACCTGCAATGGCTCCCTGCCACAGACTATATCACATCTAACAGTTTCCTCTTAGCTTTTAAGAACCACAACACATCACTTCTCTCTAATCATCTTCCTCACCCTCAACATGTACATATTCACTCCATTTCAGCCAAACTCACTGAGTTTCTCAGATCATAGGCTCTTTTCACTCTGTGCCTTTCCACGTGTAAATCGTTGAATTAATTTACAAAAGTTTTCTTCTTTAGTACCTGGCTCCATTGAACTATTTGGACTTCAAAGGCAGAAAAACTTAGATAAGGACCATCTCTGCTGATTATTATGCGTAGGTTTGAACAGGTTACTTAACTCTGCTGTCCCACAGTTATCACTTTAGTAAAGAGTAGATAGTATCTTCTAATGTTATGGCAAGATTAAGTGATTTGTATATTTAAAAGATTTGTACAGTGCCTGAAACACCCTAAACATTCAACATTGTTATATATTAGTAGTAATGCCCTCTTCTCAGTCTCTTTTTGCCGCTCCTTAGCATTCTTCGGCACTCATGTATGTAGTCACATCTATTTATCCATATATGATTGACCAATTATTCTCATATCCCAGCTCTCTGAGTCCTTTATTATGAGTGTTAACAAAACATTTATAGAAATTAAAAAGCTGTTCACCTATTTTCCTTCTCCTATGGTTTTAATTCTTCTGGATGTTCTTCTCATAACACTTTTATTGTAAATCTTATGTATTTTTCTCTGATCTCTCTAATAATTTATTTTCTCTATTTTTCCTAACTCTTCTATTTAGCCGATCTGAGTCCAAATTGAAGGCTCAACATGCTTAAAGAAGGAATGCAACTCACCTCAATGAACTTAATCGACCTGAGGCAGAGAAAGAATACAAGTTTCCACCCAGTCCAAAGAGCAAGATATATGACTCAGCTGTGTTCGCAATAATATGGGATCCACACACTCTCCACCCTTTCATGTGTAATGATTTTTATGTATGAAGGACATGGGACATGTGATTGACGTAATGATGGGGGATATTAAATGACTGTACTTGAACTCATGTTGGATTACATCAGATTGCCTCTATGGACACCTGGGTTGAAAGAAAAAAATCCAGATTCGGAAGGTCGATATGATCATTTTCAGAGGTTGTTTTTCTTGCCATCATATAGCCAATACAGCAACAGACATGACTTGTGTGAAATGGTGATCGGATGATAATTTTTTTTTTTTTTTTTTGAGACGGAGTTTCGCTCTGTCGCCCAGGCTGGAGTGCAGTGGCCGGATCTCTGCTCACTGCAAGCTCCACCTCCCAGGTTTATGCCATTCTCCTGCCTCAGCCTCCCGAGTAGCTGGGACTACAGGCGCCCGCCACCTCGCCCGGCTAGTTTTTTGTATTTTTTAGTAGAGACGGGGTTTCACCATGTTAGCCAGGATGGTCTCGATCTCCTGAGCTCGTGATCTGCCCATCTCGGCCTCCCAAAGTGCTGGGATTACAGGCTTGAGCCACCGCGCCCGGCCTTCAGATGATAAATTAATTTAATTTTAATTACGTCACTTAGTGACTTAGCCACGTGATAAATCAATGGCAAATAGTATGTAGTCACATCTATTTATCCATATATGATTGAATTATAGTCCATATATACTGAATTATACTCCTCTTCGAACCCTTCCCCATCTAATCCAGCCAGAAATATTTTCTACCACTCTGCAATCCTACTTTTCAGTATCTGTACCTCTCATTTTGTATTTATTAATGTTTCATATGATTATGAATTTTTTAAAATATTCTAACTGGACAGAGACTTATACAAAATAAAGTTTCAGTAAATGTTTGTAGAAAATATTAAGTGCTGAGAGTATGACATCAGAAACAGATTTATGGAAATTATACTAGTAGGCTAAATGCCTGAGTTATCATTAGTATGCCTTGAAAGATCCATTGCCGTGAACTATCTCCCTTATCAATTTCTTTTTATTGAGACAGAGTCTTACTCTATCGCCCAGGCTGCAGTGTAGTGGCACAATCCAGGCTCACTACAACCTCCGCCTCCTGGGTTCCAGCAATTCTCATGCCTCAGCCTCCTGAGTTGCTGGGATTACAGGAGTGCACCAGCACACCAGGTTAATTTTTGTAATTTTAGTAGAAATGGGGGGGTTTCAACACATTGGCTAGACTGTTCTTGAACTTCTGGCCTTAAGTGATCCACCCACCTCAGCCTCCCAAAATGCTGAGATTACAGGCATGAGCCACCATGCCCTGCCTCCTCAATCAACTTCTAATATCTTTAAAACTCCATTAGAGAATCATCTCTCTGAGTAAGTCACTGCCCCCTACCATAATAGCGCAAGAATTGTTTTTAAATGAATGACAAAATTAAGAGTAGAGAAGACAACTGAGTAAGATCAAGGGAAAGAAGAAAATGAAGTGGCAACTCTGAGAATTCCAACTTCATAACTTACTAGCTGTGTGGCTTTGAACAAATACTCCACCTCTCAAAAAACTTGATTTCTGTGTCATTCAAATAAAGACAAAAACAGCATCTTCCTAGGGTTTTTGTAAGAAGAAAATAAGGTAAGATTTGATATGTGTTTGGTATAGACTAAATAGTAGTATTTCCCAAATATCCTAATAAATGTGGTCGATGGAGCCAAGATATGAATAAAAATTAAGAACGTGAGAGTAAAAGTGATGACTGGAAAGGGCTAGTAATGGACATTGAAGGTAAATAACAATATGGAAATAATTATCAGTATTACTTTTAAAGAAATCTATAAAAACAAAATTATGAAGAAAATTGAGTAAATTCACATTTAAAGCCAACAACAAATCATATAGCTATTTATTGCAAATATCACAATAGGTTAATATTCTTTATAAAGAGTTCATATAAATGGATAAGAAAAAATTCAAAGGTCTAAATAGAACTGAGCAAAAGATGCAAATAGGCAATGCATACAAAAAAGTATGTAGTATACTGGTACACAGAAGAAGACATACTGGAATATTCATGCTAACTACAAATAAATGCAAATGAAAACACCAAAGATATTTTGAAAAATGAGACTATCACATGCTCACAAGGGTTGAATAAAACAAGTGGGAGTTGAAAATTATTCAAATGAACAAAGAAACATATATAAGGAAAACTTCAGTCTGTTTGACTCATTAATTCAATTTTAGGAAATCTATCTTAAAGAAATAATTCCAAGTACAGGAAAAAATATCAGCCAAAGGTATTCATTGCTGCTTTATTTTATAACAGTAAAAAATGAGCAGTGACCTGAATACTTAATCACATATATATGGATGAATTATTACACATCATCTTTTAAAAAGTAGTAATATAAAATGTGCTTACGGAGTTTGTGATAACCTCAGAAAATACCTATGCTAATATGCAAGGAAAAAAGGCAGGGGAAAATGATAACAGCATAATATTCACTATATCAAGCAAATTAATTGGTGTAATACTAGAAATAAAGATATCAAAGTGTCAAGAGTGATTATCTTTTAGTGATGAAAGTTAGGTCTGAGTTTTTTACTTTAAATGTATTTGCGAAATTTCCTATACTAAAAGTGTATTATTTTATAATAATTTTTATAAAAGTTTGGAGATGGGGATGAGAATGAATTTTCAGAATCCTGGTTATTGGTATCTATCTCTCAGCGGAGTTTGTTGCTTATTAGTCACATTGAATGAAGGTCAAAATTAACTGGCTAAAACAAGAAACATTGAGAATTCCCAATATTTTTCATTTATTAATAAGTTTCTCATATTTCTGAAAATCTTATCCACGTTTCTAAGAAAAGTGAGAAAGGAAGAAGAGAGAAAGAGGTAGAGATAGAGATTCTCCTTAAGTGATAAGAAAATACATGAGAGCCTGAAATAACTGGATTCTAGCTTTGGTCATCAACTGTCTATATAAGTTGGATACATTTTTTTTTTCTAATTCCTTTTTTCATATCAGCCTCAAAGAGTTATTGAGAAGATCAAAGCCCCAGAGGTTCTTGTCATAACTAAGCACCATATACCTCCACTTGAGGAAGATAATACAGAGAAGTCCAATTAAGGACTTCATTGTTATTCTCCTGAAGAATTTAAGTTCTGTGAGATTAGAAATCTTGTCTCTATTTTTATTCTGTATGCAAAATACAGCACATACTATGTGCTCAATTTCTCTTTTGGAATACTTAGAGCAATGTCCATCAATAGCATTATTTGATATTTTATAGCTTATCCGAACAAATAAAGATGGACTTATGCTGGGGGAATTATTTTTTTCTTTGATTTTTTTTTTCTTTACTTAATTTGTGTGCGTGTGTGAGACAGGGTCTTGCTCTGTCACCAAGGTTGGAGCTCAGTGGCACAATCACAGTTCACTGCAGCCTCAACCTCCTGTGTTCAAAGGATCTCGCCACAACACCCTCTCAAGTAGCTGGGACCAGAGGTGTGCACCACCCTGCCTGGCTAATTTTTTTTGTTGTTGTTGAGATAGGATCTCACTATGTTGCCCAGGCTGGCTAGAACTGTTATTGATCACTATGTGGCAAGTACTTTGCTAGATGCTGACAATATGAAGGTGAGCCACGTAAAGTCCCTCAAGTTCTGTGTGTGTATGTTTTTAGAAGTGAAAATTATTAGAATAATGTTAGCATATAAGACAACTGTTTTGTTTTCATTTTGTTTTTACAAACAAACTGAACTTATATATCTAAAGTGACCAATTTCCTTTTCAAAGTCAATACCCAAGGAAGCTATGTACCAATTTCGATGATGCCTGCCAAGAAATAGTTCGAACTATTTTGTTGGATTTGTCCCCAGAGTCTACAGAAATATGATTTTAATGTCCTCAATAATAGCAAATTTTGCCTTTTACTGATAAATTTAAGTTTTAGAAATGAGATAACCCGACATTGCAGTGAGGAACATTGACTTTAGCATCCAGCAGATTGGGATTAAGTTCTGGTCATTCGATATTGGAAAAATTATTTCTTTTGCTGCAACTAAAACTTCTCATTTATAAAATGAGACAGTGAATGTAAAGCAATTAGCTTAGTAACTGGATGTCTATATTCTAAATGCTTACTTGTGCTTATGTTGTTATTGTTAATAGACTAGCAAGTGATTTACTTAAAAGAAATTTCAATTAAAAATGAAATCTGGCTATAAAGTAATGAGCCAAATTTTCTCCTGTGCTTAGTAAATTATTCTGAAGATTATTCCTCAGGGAAATTCCTTTGACATTCAACACATATTTGGTTGGAGCCATCCTACTATGTATCTGTTTTATAATTCTCTTAATTTATAACCAAACCCTTTGCCCTACGATATCAGCACTGAGGAATTCCTGACATAAAAATAACAATATTACCTAAAATGGCTTTTGAATTGCAGAGCTTATAAAACACCATTTCCCTTTTAGTTTTTTTTTTTAATTGTTTTATGATTCATAGACTTTGAACTTGCTTAATCTCAAATGAACTCTCTCCCGGGAGCAAGGTCAAATTAGTTCAATGAGGTAATGTTCACTCGCTTATTTCTTTAAAACGCTTAGTTGTATTTCACAGGACATATCTATTTAAAATATACTTCCATATACAAGAAACACTGCTAGTAGACCAATGGATAGTTAGTTAGATCTGACTTTACAATTTTAAGTTAGGAAATACTTTATTTTAAATTTGTATTGGAAATTCATTCATTCACTCAACAATATTAATCAAGAACCCTGTATATGTCATGTATTACTCTAAGTGCTTGGTATATATCCATGAGCAAAACACAAAAATCCCTGCCTACATAGAACTTATATTTGGTGGTAAGAGTAGGCAGGTAGATAACAACATACTAAATGAGTAATTTTGTATGTTAAAAAGAGTAAAGTGTTATGGAGAAAAGCAGAGCAGGGAAAGGAGTGTGGGAGTACCAGGTGGGCAAAGTTTACAATTTTAAGTAGGATGGTCAGGGCAGACCTCATTAAGGAGATAACTTTGAGCCAAGACAGGATAGAGCTGAAGGAAAGTTTTGAGTGGTGCCATTAATATATTGGAAATCCTTGAATACTAATAATTTTAAGGTTATTTCTTTAAAGTGATTTCTAGCATAGGGTAATTTCATGCTCTAGTTTTTCTCTTTGGATTCACAGATGTTTGAGCTTGCAAGAGAATATAGAGGTCATCTTATTCACTTCCTTCACTACACTGAGTCTCTGAAATGCCAAAGAATTTGACCAAAGCCAACACATTCAGCCAGAAAGAGAGCCAAGTTAACAATACAAGTTTTCTGACACTGAGCTTGCTGTTCATTCTACCATATTGACAGGAGGATTCTAACAGTGAAGATTTTATATTGGCTAGCATGGGAATCCATGCTAAGGGGACAGGTGCAATCATATTCTCTAGCTATTTTACTTCACTTTTGCATCAATTTTCTGTCATCTTGATTTTATTTTTGCTCTTGACCAGTCAGACCAGCTTGTTTTAATGATCATTCTTCAGGATCCAGCTGATCCTGGAGAATGATACACTAAATGTACACTAAAATGTAGGTCCTAGTGTACATTTTAACTACTTGCCTTGCTGGTGTCTGTAATTCAAGTATCTGAGATACCGAAGCTGGTCAACTGAGGGCCGAGGTGTATTTTAAGGTGCAAGATTTGAAAGAAAAAAAAAAAAAAAAAAAAAAAACCGGGAAGGAATTGCTTTTACAAGTTGCACTTTGCAGTCTTTGCAGTTTGATTGTAATTAATAATACAAATTTCTGTAAAATACCTAAAACTCTGTTAACACTTAGAAAATAAGGGAATGAGGCTAACAGTAGTGTAGAAACACTATCAAAACTTAATTTATCACACGACCTTTTCTTGAAACACAGATGAATTCTGATTCATATCTTTTTGTTGATTTCCCTTGCGTGTCTTTTCCAGTTAGATATTTTGTAATTCTGCCAAATATTTGACTTATTGTCTCTACTGTTTGAATAATGTGCCCTGACCTTGTAGTTGTGTTCCTTCTAATTGGCAACAAGTCATACTGCAGTGTTCTTATGTAGAAACTAGCTTTCTCTTTTCTTTTCTTTTTTTTTTTTTTTTCTCAGCCAGGTTCTTGCTCGGTCACCCAGGCCCTATTGCAGTGGTGTAGTCATTGCTCTCTGCAGCCTCCACCTGTTGAGCTTCAGTGATCCTCCCACCTCAGCCTCCGGAGTAGCTGGGACTACATACTACTAGATCTGCCTTTTTTTTTTTTTTTCTTTTTTCTTTTGGAGAGATAGAGTCTTCCTATGCAGCCCAGGCTGGTCTTGAAATCCGGGCAATCCTCTTTCAAGTGTTCATCCTGCTTCAGGCTCCCAAAATGCTGGGATTATAGGAGTGAGCCACTGCACCTGGCCTGTTCTTTTTGTTTTACTTGAATACTATGATTACAATCAAAGTAGCTCATGCAGGCCAGGTTTATCCTTATTACCATTTCATCATGTGGCAAAGGCAAACCTTCTTACTATTCTATAGTCAAGTTTTCCTTATTCTCCATCATCATTGTTACAGTTTAAGACAAATAATTATAAAAATTGTGTTGCAGAAATTGCCACTTGAGTGGCTCTATGCATCTCATATTTGATAACTGCCCAAACAGAACTCTTAATCCTGTCCCCACATTGACTTCTCATTCAGCATGTATATCTAAGTACATAACATGACTATTTACTTTGTGTCAGAAACCTGGAGGAAGAGGAGAGGTTATTGCTAGCATCCCCTTTCCCCTTACTCTCTATATCCAATTTGAATCCAGCGTCTTCTCAACAATGACAATAACTTTGTCCAAACCACTATATCCACCATCCATCTTCTCTTACTTGGGTTACTTTAACTAGTTTCTCCACATTTACTCTGGTCTTCTTCTAATTCATTCCCTTCATAACAGCCAAAGTAATTTGTAAAATCTACATAGCACCATATCATACCCATGGGTAAGGCCTGCAAGGGCTTCCCACTGCTCTCAGGTTCAATTCCAAAGGTCCTCATTACTCTGTCTTCTGCTTACCTCTATAGACTCAGGCCACTTCTCCCTTACTCCTTCATGATCCAGCCACACCAGTCTTCTGTCAGCAACTTGGAGCTTGGCTAGGCTCTATATTGCATGATGCTGAGGTTTGGGCTTCTGCCCAGAGTGCCCATTAAGATGTTTTTCAGCCCTTGCTCTCCTCCCTTCCTCCCTCCTTTTGAGGTTCCAAGTCTCTACTGTTTTCATCTTTATGTCCACGAAGACCCAAGGTTTAGCTCCAACTTACAAATAAGGACATGTGATATTTGATTTTCTTTTTCTGCATTAATTTGCTTAGGATAATGGCCTCCAGCTGCATCCACGTTGCTGCAAAGGACATGATTTTATTCTTTTTTAGGGCTGTGTAGAATTCTGTAATATAGATGTACCACAATTTCTTTATCCAATCCACTGTTAATAAGCACCTAGGTTGATCACATGTATTTGCTAGAATGTAGCATGTATTTTAAAATGTATTTTAAATGCTTACAGCAAGTCTGAATTACTTAATTTACACAGATTTGAGTTTTAGTTTTATGCATCTGTTGCAAATAAAATAATCAGGGTATGAAGTTTCTCAAGGGAACTGTTTTTTATTGTATTGTTTTATTTTAGATTTTCAGAGCATGCTGCAGATGGTTTCTGCATTCCAGTTCTAAGAATTTTATAACAACTAAATTTAACAAATATTTGTAGAGCAATTGCACTGAGCATGCTAGATATAGACATAAATTTAATTATTCACCTTAAAGGAGCTTCTAATACACTTGAGGAGAGAAAACAAAACAACTAATTTTTATGGAGGTCCGAAGTCAGGTTTTCCCACTGAATCTTGGCACAGGTAGTATTAAGATTATCTTCATTTTAAAGAAGAGGAAACTAAGATTCAATGAGTTACAAACTGATTGGCAGGATTGATTTGCTTGACTTCCTTATAGATTCCGGATATTAGTCCTTTGTTTAATGCATAATTTACAATTTTTTTCTCCCATTCTGTAGGTTGTCTATTTATTCTGGTGATTGTTTCTTTTGCTGTGCAGAAGCTTTTTAGTTTAATTATGTACCATTTATTTATTTTTGTTTTAGTTGAATTTGCTTTTGGGTCTTAGTCATAAATTCTTTGCCTAGGCCAATGCCCAGAAGAGTTTTCCTAGGTTTCCTTCTAGAATTTTTATGGTTTCAGGTCTTAGACATAAGTATTTAATCCATGCTGCGTTAATTTTTATATACGGTGAGAGATAGGGATCCAGTTTCATTCTTCTACATGTGACTATCCAATTTTCTTGGCACCATTTATTGAATAGGGTGTCCTTTCTCCAATCACGATTTTGTGGGCTTTGTCAAGGATCAGTTGGTTTTAAGTATTTGGCTTTATTTCTGGGGTCTCTTCTGTTCTATTGGTCTATATGTCTGCTTTTATACCAGTACCATACTGTTTGGGTTACCATAATCATATAGTATAATTTGAAGTTGGGTCATGTGATGCTTCCAGATTTGTTCTTTTTGCTTAGGATTGCTTTGGCTATTTGTGCTCCTTTTTGGTTTCATATAAATTTTAGGATTGTTTTTTCTAATTCTGTGAAAAGTGATGTTGGTATTTTCATAGGAATTGCACTGAATTTTTAGATCACTTTGGGCAGTATGATCATTTCCACAGTATTGATTTTTCTAATCCATGATCATGGGATGTATTTCCATTTGTTTGTGCCATGTGTGATTTCTTTCAGCAGTGTTTCATAGTTTTTCCTTTAGAAATCTTTCACCTCCTTGGTTAAGAATATTCCTAGGGTTTGGTGGTTTTTTTTTTTTTTTTTTTTTTTTTTTTTTTTTTTTTTTTTTTTTTTTTT
>NW_016803701.1:2095643-2097894 GCF_001698545.2 Rhinopithecus bieti | reverse complement strand
TTTTTTTTTTTTTTTTTTTTCTTTTCTTTTCTTTTTTTTTAATTCATTGTAAGGGGGATTGGGTTCTTGATTTGATTCTCAGCTTGGTCATTGTTGGTGCATAGTAGAGCTACTGATTTATGTACATTGATTTTGTAAACTGAGACTTTACTAAATTTATTTATCAGATCTAGAAATATTTTAGAGGGATCTTTAGGGTTTTCTAGGTATAAGACCATATCATTGATGAGATAATTTGGCTTCCTCTTTTCCAATTTGAATGTCCTTTATTTCTTTTTCTTGCCTGATTGCTCTGGCAAGGACTTTCAATTTCTCAAAATTTAAAAGAGAATTACCAATTGGCCCAGCAATCCCATTACTGGGTATATATCCAAAGGAGAATAAGTTGTTTTACCAAAAAGACATATGTGCTTATATGTTCATTGCAGTGCTAGTCACAATAACAAAGACATAGGATCAACCAAGATGCCCATCAATGGTAGACTGAATAAAGAAAATGTACCACATATACATCATGGAATACTACACAGCCATAAAAAAGAACAAAATCATGTCTTTTACTGCAACAAGGCCATTATCCTAAGTGAATTAACACAGATACAGAAAACGAAAATACCACATGCTTTCATTTATAAATGGGAGCCAAATATTGGGTCCTCATCGACATAAAGATGTCAACAGTACACACTGGAGTCTATTAAAGAGAGAGAGAGGAAGGGGAGCAAGAGTTGACCTATTGGGAACTATGCTCACTACCTGGGTGTTGGGATCTTTCATAACCCTAACTTCAGCATCATACAATATAACCATGTAACAAACCTGCACATATACCTTCTGTATCTAAAATAAAAGTTGAGATTATTTTTAAAATACTTACCTTAGCTATAAAACCTATGTCCCTTTAGTCAAAAATGGATCTATAAAAGGAAATTACCAGTTTTGGAAAGTTTATTCTTATCTATTAATCTAGACAAATTTGGTGTGTGTTAAATTATCCTTTGGTTTCATGATAATATTTAATATCCTCTATTTTTGCACAAACAATTCTAAATATTTTATTTCTTTTTTACTTTATGAAGCTATTTCTCTACTATAAACCAAAATAGTTATAATATGATGAGTGAAGAATCTCATGCCTGTAATCCCAGTGCTTTAAGAGGCCAAAGCAGGAAGATTGCTTGAGGCTAGGAGTTCAAGACAAGCCTGGGCAACATAATGAGACCCTGTCTCTAAAGAAAAATTAACAAAGTAGCCATATGTGGTGGCATGCACCTGTATTCTTAGCTGCTAGGGATGCTGAGGCAGGAGGATTACTTAAGCCCAGAAATGTGAGGTTACAATAAGCTGTGATCATGCCACTGAACTATAGCCTGAGCAACAGAGCAAGACTCTATCTCAGAAAAGAAAGAAAAAAAGAAAAGAAAGAGAGAGAGAAATAAAGAAAGGGAAGGAAACAGGCTTGGCTGATATTTATGTGTTATATATTACAGCATTTTCTAGTTTATGGCATTTCAGTTAGTGACCATGCATCACAAAGCATCAGATTATATAAAGATATTTTTCAAGATGCATGCTTGTGTAACAAGAGTGTAGCGATCTAAAATAAAGCAAACTGAGATGTGTTACTAGTTAGCCTGTTTAGATATTTATAATTACTACTGGTTTTGGCTTTAATTCTTGTTACACTGTTTCCTGTCTCTCCTGCTAATATCCAGTTTGATAGCCTGTTTAGGTACGTATAATATTTACTAATGGTTTTGCTTTTATTTTTTTTTTTTTTTTTTTTTTTTTTGAGACGGAGTTTCCCTCTGTCACCCAGGCTGGAATGCAGTGGCGCCATCTCGGCTCACTGCAAGCTCCGCCTCCCAGGTTCATGCCATTCTCCTGCCTCAGCCTCCTGAGTAGCTGGGACTACAGGTGCCCGCCACCACGCCTGCCTAATTTTTTGTATTTTAGTAGAGACGGGATTTCACCGTGTTAGCCAGAATGGTCTTGATCTCCTGACCTGCCTGCCTCCACCTCCCAAAGTGCTGGGATTACAGGCATAAGCCACCACGCCCGGCCTTGCCTTTTATGCTTATTGCATTGTTTCTTAACTTTCCTGTTACACTATACATTCACAAAGAAGGAGCTCTATCTTGTCCATTTTTATAATCCCCAAAAGCCTCTGCACAGAGTAGGGGCTTCATCAATATTGGCTCAATTAATGGATAAATAAGGTTGGGCTGTGTGTTTAGTCCACTGAGAGTTA
>NW_016803701.1:2077573-2094417 GCF_001698545.2 Rhinopithecus bieti | reverse complement strand
GTATTTATTTTTTTGAGACGGAGTTTCCCTCTGTCACCCAGGCTGGAATGCAGTGGCGCCATCTCGGCTCACTGCAAGCTCCGCCTCCCAGGTTCATGCCATTCTCCTGCCTCAGCCTCCTGAGTAGCTGGGACTACAGGTGCCCGCCACCACGCCTGCCTAATTTTTTTGTATTTTTAGTAGAGACGGGATTTCACCGTGTTAGCCAGAATGGTCTTGATCTCCTGACCTGCCTGCCTCCACCTCCCAAAGTGCTGGGATTACAGGCATAAGCCACCACGCCCGGCCTTGCCTTTTATGCTTATTGCATTGTTTCTTAACTTTCCTGTTACACTATACATTCACAAAGAAGGAGCTCTATCTTGTCCATTTTATAATCCCCAAAAGCCTCTGCACAGAGTAGGGGCTTCATCAATATTGGCTCAATTAATGGATAAATAAGGTTGGGCTGTGTGTTTAGTCCACTGAGAGTTAACAAGAGGCCAGTGTGGCTGGAGTGGAGTAACCAGAGGAAAAGAGTGGTAGGGGATGGTGTCAGAGAAGCGACATATAGTTAGATCCTGCAGGGTGTGTAGGCTGTCTTGAGGACTTCATCACTCTGAGTGAGAGAGAAAACCACTGAAGAGTTTGGAGCAGAGAAGTAACATAATCTCATCACTCTGGCTACTAAATTGAAATCAGATTATAGGGAGCCAAGGGCAGAAACAGCTGGAAGCTGGGAAGCTGTTATAATGATGCAGGTGAGCCCAGGGGAGTGTAATAGTGGGAATAATGAAAAGTGCTTAGATTCTGGATATAGTTTGAGGGTAGTACCAACAAGGTTGCAAAAGGCCTTACATGTCATGATAATATAATTTGTAGACTTGTGTGATACAGTTGTTAAAATAGCCTATTAATAAGAAGTGATCAAAGGAGGAAGGAAAAGAAGGGCAAGAAGCCTTATCAGAATCTCTAGGGTTTGTTAAGTTTGAAAGGCGCATTTAATCTGATTTTCTATTGGAAAAAAAATGATTTTGAATACAAACTACAGAAAGTAAAATCCACCAAATATTTTTTACTGAGGGGGTGGTGAGATATTCAGAAGACTGAGAAAGCAAGCATTGAGGAGAACATAACAACCTCATGCTTTGCTAATACTTATGTTCATAGTAAATAGAAGGTACAATTTATACTTTTATAGCTATTACCTAGTATAAGATGGTTTAAGGTAGATTTTAACATAAAGTTATATTTTATAGTAGTGGTATAAAATAATGAGCATCTACCTTCTAAAAGTATGTGCCTGAGTGTTATTTATATCCAAAATGGTATCATCTATTACTTGGAATAATAAGATATCTTAAATATGAGTATTCTGGGCTATTATTAGTTTGTTGGGATTTCTGCCTTGTGAGGCTTTGAATGTCTTGTGCAGAGTGAATATATATATAAGAAAAGGATGAAGATAATCCCAGAAACCCTTTTCATCAAAACTGAAAGACTATAGAGCATTTGTTATAAGACTATGAAGAAGGGGAAATATGTGATAAGGAGTGATGAATGTTTTGTGCAATCTGAAGCTGACACAATTTCTTGTTTTTTTGTTTGTTGGTTTTGTTTTGCTTTTTTAAGCAGAAACAATGTTAAGGTCAAAATTATGGAGCTCTTGCCAAGCCACCAGACTTGATATTCACCAGAATATCTTAAGGAAGGACAATTAATGATAATAGCTAACAATTGTGCAGCACTTGCTACACATCACGCCCTGTTTTAAGAGTTTCGTTTATGATCATGGTATTTCCCCACCAGGTAAATATCAAGAGTTTCATTAGTTATTCATTTATCTTATCCCAGCTCCTATGCAATTACCATATGTACTATCATTATTATCCCAACCTTATAGATCAGAAAACCAAAGTATAGAAATTATACAGTTTTCCCATAGTCATATAATTCATGAAGAGCAAAGCTAAGAGACATTTGTATATGCTCTTCCCTTGCGATAAGGGCAGCTAGAATTGGTCTAGAGACCAACTGGTCTCTTCCCTTGTGATAAGAAACCAATTGGTCTCTTCTTTTGTGATAAGGGCAGCTAGAATTGGTCTAGATCTTCAACTAAGAGATAGCAAGCAAACTTGCACAAATTATTGATGAGGCCTAGTAGGGAATGCGTTCATGTGGCAAGGGGAGGGGAGATGAGCTCACGGGAGTGGAATATAAGTTGATATGGGTTATATATTCTATGTAGTCCATAAAATTAGAGTTCTGCCTGAGCCTGCAATCTGGGAATCACAAAATTAGTAAAATGAGATTATCTAGATCTGTTGACTTGGATCCCTTTAAGTGGTTCAAGACACAGATCTGTTTGCTAAATTTCACTTAAGGGAAGAGAGAGCTCACACATAAACAGGCAATCTTGTACTCAGGCATTCCCTTTAAAATTTTCAGTTGTCCAAAAAATTTTATCTGTTCTCCAATGTATTTTCTTTTGATAGAAGATAACAATGTCCCAGAAAACCAAAACTTTGGTGATGTGTATGTCAAGGATCCCCATATATTATAAAGGAGATGTTTGCTAAGAACCTTACTGTGTTAAAGGTTAGAAAACATTTAACAATGACAACATATGTCCTTCTCATCTGAGGCAAAACACAGCACATTGTTGAAAAAGCAGCAGAGTGTTTGATTATTGTTTGTCTTCTTCTGTAGAGTACAACTAGGCTCAGTACATGAGATTGCACATTACTGCTACCTATTATCAGGGACCTACTACAGTTTCAAAACAAGAACTAGAGCTTCCAATCACAAAGACAATAGTCCTAACTCTTTAGGGAAACTAAAGAAATCTTGCATTCAGAGTGCTGTCACATCATTTTGGGGCAGCACTTTCTACTTAATGTTTTCTACCATTCTCCACATGGCAGCCAGAAGGAGCATTTCAAAACTCAGATTTGATCTTGTGAGCCTTTGGTTTCAAACTGTTCCAAGGGCTTCTCAACATCCTTAGGATAAAGATGAAAATGTTTACTGTGATCAGTGAGCCTGTGAATAAAACAAATCCTATCTTCCTCTCTGGCCTCTGTCTAGCCATACCCTCCTGATCCTCCTTACTCTCTGAGCTCCAGCCACATTAACTTCAGGCACAGTGTATTTCCTCCAGCCACAGGCCATTTGTACATGCCCTTCCTCTACCTGGATAGTTTCTCCCACCACGAGTTGCTTTACCTAGTTCACTCCTATTCTTTCTTCATACCAGAGTTCAATCATTACTTCCTTCCCTGGCACCCTTGCAGAGCAACAGTGTTGTCCAACTCCAGGGGCCCTGTTGACATTATCTTCTATAGGAATAGTGCCTCCTGGAGTCCTGCCCCAACTTCTTTTATATGTTCTTCTCTCCTTTGGAACATTTATCACACTGTATAAAGTATGTATGTGTTGCTTTCTTTAGGTTTTGATACCTCTCTCTCCCATCCAAATCTTAAGCTCTATGAGAGCAGGAATTTTTGCTCACTATTATACACCCACAGTCTAGCATAGTGTCTGTCACATAATGGGCAACTAAAAAATATTTATTGAATGAGTAAATACAACAAATGTTTGGAGACTACCAGTAGATTGATAGTCTTGGAGACTACCAGGAGGTTAATAGTCTCTTTGAATTTAGCTGTATCCAAAGTCCTATAAGCCTATCAATAGAAATAGTTTGTGTTGGGGAGGACAACGCCAGGTTAACAGACACTTAAAATACATCTCTGTACAGAATGTATTGCTTCTTTCACCACTGTGGTTCTCAGATTTCTAAAATGGTCCTCATGATCTTGGCTCCCTGGCATTACTCCTGTGATTACATTAGTTTGCACAGCAAAGGGATTTTGCAGATGTAATTAAGGTTACTAATCAGTTGACCTTGAAATAGGGAGATTATCTAGGTGAAATCTAATCACATGAGCCCTTTAAAAGCAGACAGAATTCTTTACTTAGGGGTAGAAGTCAAAAATTTGAATCATGAAATTTGATACATGGAGGAAGCCATATGCAATGGGCTTCACAGCAATCCTCAGTGAAGAGCCAGCCAGAAATCAGGGACCTCACTCTTATAACTGCAACGGGATTCTACCAACAACTTGAATGAGCTTGGAAGTAGATTCTTTCCCAGAGTCTCCAGTTGAGGACATAGCTTAGCTGAAACCTTTATTTCAGCCTTAGGAGCCCCTGAGCAGAAAACCCACCTGTACTGCACCAGACTTCTGACCTACAGAACTTTCAGCTAATAAATGGGTGTTTTTAAACCATTATGTTTGTGTAATTTGTTGCACAACAATAGAAAACTAATATAACCATTAAACATTGGCTTCCAAATTTTGTCAAGAAATATTTGAGAAGATAGTAACCTCACTGTCAAGGTCAATTATATAAACCACAATGAATTAAATGTAAGCTTGGCTGGGCATGGTGGTTCACACCTGTAATCTCAGCACTTTGGGAGGCCAAGCGGGCAGATCACTTGAGGTCACGAATTTGAGACCAGCCTGGCCAACATGACAAAACCTCACTTCTACAAAAAATACAAAACATAGCTGGGCATGGTGGCACATGCCTGTAATCCCAGATACTCAGGAGGCTGAGGCAGGAGAATCACTTGAACCCAGGAGGCAGAGGTTGTAGTGGGCCAAGATTGTGCCACTGCACTCCAGCCTGGGTGATAGAGCCAAACTCCATCTCAAAAAAAAAAAAAAAAAAAAAAAAAAAAAAAAAAAAAATGGTAAGCTTGACAAATATCTGAATGACAACCACAATATTCTTCTTTTCCTTACTAAGGTTTATTGGTTGACACAGGTAAATATACTTGGCCAAATTTATGAGTTGAATGTTGCCGCTGTCCAATTTTTGAACGCTAAGCAGAAATCGTAGTGACTGCAAACATTTTTATATATACATACAAACACATGTATATATATATTAATATATAAATAAATATATAGACCCTGAGATTTCAAGGGGAATCACTAATGTCATTGTCATTTTGACATATTTTGACCCTGAAAGTTCAAGGGGCGATCATTAATATCATTGTCATTTTGTTATATTTTAAGCTTGCATAAGCAGAATTCAGCCATGGATATAATAAATTGGTACCAAAATGTCTTTTAATTCTCTTAACCTTATGGATTACTGAGAAACATTTTCTTAAAAATTATGAGAAAGAGTCTCATTTAGTCTATCCATAGGAAAAATCAAAACAAGATTTTCTTAATCTCATGGCTGAAAATCCGGTTTAGGCGTTTGTGAGTAACTCATTTTTTTCTTTATTTTTGAGACAGAGTCTTGCTCTGTCATCTAGGCTGGAGTGCAATGACGTGACCTTGGCTCACTGTAACCTCCGCCTCGCGGGTTCAAACGATTCTTCTGCTCAGTCTCCTGAATAACTGGGACTACAGGCGCATGCCACCATGCCCAGCTAATTTTTGTATTTTTAGTAGAGACGATATTTCACCATGGTGGTCAGGCTGATCTCGAACTCCTGACCTCATGATCCACCCGCCTTGGCCTCACAAAGTGCTGGGATTACAGGCGAGTAACTCGTTTCTAACTGATGTTTAAAAGTCTTTGCCAAAATCTCTTCAATAGGATTTTTTTTTCTAAAGAGTTTACATTTGAATCTGTTGCATAAGATAATTTACAGAAAATTACTTTGTGGAATTGGTATTCCCACATGTTAGTTATGAAAGCAAATTCTTAATGTTAAAGAGATTTATGTGGTGTTCCACTAACTTCACCATTAGTCTTTCCTTTTCTGAGCTAGTGCCTGGAAAACCAATAGAATCATAACAAAAAAATGGGTAAACACTTTTATAATCTAAAGCATACAAAGCTTTTCTAAGCTTCATGTGAAAACAAAAAATTATAAAAGTTAAAATACAAAATTTGAATGCATAAAATCAAACCAGTAGAATCTGAAAATCTATTAAAACAACAAATACATGTTAAAGGGTGATTGTGCAAAAATGTATAGCTTTCTTGTGTAAATACTGTAACTATTTAGGAAGTATAGTGGAAAAAAAGAACTCTACTGATACAAAAAACCCTACTCATAGTATCAGTCTGAAACTCCAGGATAAAACTATAAAATGCCACCAAGTGAAACAAACAAACAAAAAATACATGAAGAAATAGACACACTGTCATCTTAGATCATTGCAAATATTGGGAAGATGTTAATTTTGCCTTATCCATAAATGGCAAGCAATTCTAATCAGAATCCCTATAGGTTTTTCTTGGTGGGAAGAAAAATGTGTCAAAATGATTCTTCTGTTAGGAAGAACGGACATTCCAGAATTACCTAAGAACATTCTGAGAGAGAACAATTGGGGAATACTAACCTTACAAAATGTTAACAATAATTACCAGGCTTTGCCACTTATTAGATTTTGGTACCACTAGCTCATAAATAATAAATCAATAGATAAGAATAGAAAATCCAGCAGTAGATAAAATTGTATACATTTAGTACCTGACAAAGGTAGCATTTATATCAGTGGGAAAGGATGCATTATTTGATACTAGCATTGGATAACTATTGACTGTTTGGAAAGATTAGGCTCTTTCACCAATTGACTCTTACACAATGATAAGTTCTATAAATATCAAATATGCAAATGCAAAAGAAAATAAATACAACAGAAAATTGGTAAACATTTGTATTATGTAAGCATACAGAAGTTTTCTAAGCATTGTGTGAAAACCAGAAATTATTTAAAAAAACAAAATTTGATTGCATAAAATTCAACATTTCTATAGGAAACAAAACATAAACAAATACAAACACATAGTAACATATTGATGAGAAAATATATTGACTGTGTGTAGAATAAACCAATTTAGGTAAAATTAAGTACATATTTCTCTTTTGTATGTCTGGAGACCTATCCAGAAAAAAAGTTGTTGTGAAACATTAATGTTAACTGTTTCTATGGATTTATTATCATGAGCACAATTCTTTATTAAAATGCAACCTTGCTATTTAATTATTTCATAATAAATTTAATATTGGCAGTAAGGCCAAGACGGATCATTTAATAAATAGAATTGGGACCGTGGTTAATCATTGGAACAATAAAATTATATCCTAATTTCATACTTTCATATAGTGCAAATAGCTTAACTATTTTTGATATAAAAAAGAAACCACAAAGTATATAATCTTAGAGGTAGCAAAGGCTATTCTGAAATGATCAAAGGAAAAACCAATAAAGGAAAATATTGATGAATTTCATTTATATAAAATATTTTAAACATCTCTTTATAAATAACTCACACCGTAGGTAAGGCAAACAACGAACTGGGAGAAGTATTTGCCATACATACAATAAACAAATATGATGATGAGCCACTATAATGAAGACTAATATCTGTTGGAAAATATGGGCAAAGGGCATGAACAGGCAAAACGTAAATGAACAATAAGCACATGAAATAAATGTGCATTTTCATCACTAATAAGTTAAAATATCAAAAAGATATTGCTCTTTACTTGTTATGTGGAAAAGCAATAAAAAGAACAATAGTTCCTAGAGTGAACAAGAATGTAAGAAAACTTATGTACTTGTTAGTAGGATGTAAATTGGTAAAACATCTCTAGGAAAAAATTTAATTTGTGGTTAAAATTGTGCATATCTTTTTATTCAGAATACACTTTCTGAATAAAAAATGAAAGCCTGAGCTCCAGAATTATCTAGAGACTACATGCCATGAGTGACACAATTGGTCAGTGTGTAAAATCCTTCTTGATTCTTAAGAACCATGTGTACAATATGGGAGTTTTGTGTTTAAGCCTCATCTGGAGTCACTTTCTCAAAAAGGCAGTGAAACATGTTAGAAAAAAACAATAGATTATGGGCCAGTTATGGTGGTGCATGCCTGTAATCCCCGCACTTGGGGAGGCCAAGAAGGGAGGATCATATGAGGCCAGGAGTTCATGAGCAATCTGGGCAACATAGTGAGACCT
The DNA here is from genome assembly GCF_001698545.2 of Rhinopithecus bieti. Classification (NCBI taxonomy): domain Eukaryota; kingdom Metazoa; phylum Chordata; class Mammalia; order Primates; family Cercopithecidae; genus Rhinopithecus; species Rhinopithecus bieti. Next base: position 2,086,433 of record NW_016803701.1, on the reverse strand, counting down.
TGTCTCAATAAAAAATAAAAAATAAATTAAAAAAATTAGGCAGCTGTGGTGGTGCATGCCTGTAGTCCCAGCTACTCAGAAGGCTGAGCCCTTGAGTATCCCTTGAGCCCAGGAGTTCAAGGCCGAGGTAAGCTATGATTACCCACTGTACTCCAGCTTGGGCCACAGAGTAAGCCTGTCTTTAAAATAATAAATTTAAAAAATAATAGATTTTCTATCTAATGATTTAGATTTCCATCCTGGCTCTGCCATTGCTGTGTGACTTTCTCTATGTTACTTAATGTCTCCAAGTCTCTGTTTCTTTGTTTGTAAATGGGAGAATATTAACAACACTTACTTTAGAGAATGGTTCTCATGATTAATTGATGCAATCCATACAATGTCTGGAGTTTATATATAATTTCTGGTTTGTTAACGCCCTTCTACATGATACAAAATTTAAAAAGAAAAATATCCTCTGAACTGAGGGTCAGTATTTGCCCTCCTCAAAGAAACTGTAAGACCAAATCCACCTTGTTTCGATCAGCCTTTAACCAATGACTTTTTTCAATGAACAGTTGATGAGATCCATCAAGGTACTCTTCATTATGTGTCTATCATAGCCTGTAGTACCCATCTCACCGTCCATACCCTCTTAATGAGCATGCCTTGTGCTTCCTTGCCCATGACCCTGTCTGCACTCCCTTCCATGATGCTCTCTGAAACTTTTGCTCTATGACCAATACTTCCTTGCATTCTCCAATTCTTTGGAGTGGTCTTTCCGCTTCCTCTTCTCAGCAGAAACCCGTATCTCCCCTGAGTGTTCTGCTTCTCTTGACTTACTCTCGAATGGACTTTTTTTTAAAGCAGTTTTCATCCATTTTCTTCATGCTCACTTCTGATCGTTTTTTTTCTCTCTTGTATTACTAACCTTTCCCTCCCAGTAGATTCATTACATCAGCTTTAAAATATGCTCAAGTCACTTCTGTGAAAAATAATGATACAATAGCAATAAAACACCAACATCCTTCTGTTCAGTATTCCCCATACCACCACTCTTTTTTTCTCCCCTTCACAACTTTTAAGATTGTGTGATACTCACTTCCCACTGACTTTTTTACTCACTGGAATTTGCCTTTCACCTTCATTTACCACTGAAACAGTGCTTACTGATCTGCAGGAGTACTTTATAGAGGAAATTGGCTCTTTGTCTATGATTTGAGTTTTAAAAATGTTTTCTCGGTCTCATTTGCTTTTGATTTTGCTTATGATGATACTTGATTTGTGGATTTGAAAAAATTTGTATCTATCCATTTGTGGTTCATAAGCGTGATGACTGAACTTTCACACACATGTGAGATGTGCCTCACTCAATCCTTGTTATGATGTCAGCATATTACCCATCCGACGTCAAAGTAAAATATAAATTTTAAAAAATTACGTCTTCAATGTTTCTAGTTTCTGTTGTACAGATGCTGGGTTTATGGCATATTTAAAAAGTCCACTTCTCTGAGACTAGAATAAACTGTGGTTTGGTAATCTCTCTGGTTTATAGCACTTTATATTTACATTTTATAGTATTTTATATTTGAGGACATTTTATATATTGCACTTGTAATTTTGTCTGTTTCGATTAGAAGAAGGAAGTTGGGGAAATGGTGAATGGATATGTTCTGCCCATTCAGTTCTACGGAATTCCTGTAAGTTTATTTACGTATCTACTGTTTTCAAAATTTTTATCGTGAATCTTTGTGAAATTTTTGAATAACCTTTGTGCAATGCTTAAATAAATAAAAATAATTGAAATAGGTGCCAAAAAGTGATGTGGAACTCATGGAGCTCTATAATAGTATTATGCTGTGTACTGACTAAATTGATTGACAATATCCAGATTAGTAATCTAGAGGGAGAAAGAGACCCAGGACATACTGCTTAGGATAAGTGAGAAAAGCCTTATCAAATAAGGCCCCCATGTGGCAGTGTAATGACACGCCATACATGCAAAACAAAACAAAACAAAAACACAGCTTGTTTATGGCAGTCTTGGTAAGCAAGTACCAATATGTCAACTAAATCCCGCTAAGAGTGACATTTGAAAAATAACACTATTACCTCATCATTTAAGATGGGGTTTTACTAAGTTTTCAGTCATAGTTCACAGTGCAAATATGAAAATGCACTGGAGGCTAGAAGTCAATTTTGAGGATAGTAACATCTCACTTTTCTCATTCTGTCGTGATCACTCACTTTTATCTTCTTGATAAATGCTTCAGAGGCATGTGTGTTCTCTCCCCCACTCACGACACACCCAAGCATGGGGTTTTAGGAATTTTCTTGATAACTAATGGCTTTCCACTCTTTTCCTTCTGCAGTTTTATCTGTGGTTAAATAATAACAACATTAGAGTAGTATTTGTCATTGCCAGTGCAAATATTTTGCTGAGACTGCCTGCATAACCAGTGCATCTGTTTCCTGATGGCTAATTCTGAACCCGAACTGTTGGACTATCCAGAAGAGACAAGTTAAGTTGTAGCTCCTAGGAGAAGAAAACTCTTTATAAGCCTCTGTGTCACAGGAGAGTAGACAAGTAATGTTCTGGAAGAAGTGCGCTGACTAGTCACAAACATCCGTATACAGAAAACTCCCCTGCTTTTATTAACTTGAAAGATAAAGTGTAAAGTCTGACTAAATTGTTTTCTTAAAATTTTAACGTATGAATGAATATTTATGGTAGCACATTAGTTAAGACAGAGATATTTTATATACATATAGCGAGAGAGAGAGGAATGTGTGTGTGTGTGTGTGTGTGTATATATATATATATATATAAAGAGAGAGAGATGGAGTCTCACTCTGTCGCCCAGGCTGGAGTGCACTGGTGCAGTCTCGGCTCACTGCAACCTCCGCCTCCCGAGTTCAAACGATTCTCCTGCCTCAGCCTCCCGAGTAGCTGGGACTACAGGCGTATGCCACCACACCCAGCTAATTTTTGTAATTTTAGTAGAGATGGGGGGGGTTTCACTATGTTGGTCAGGCTGGTCTTGAACACGTGACCTCGTGATCCGCCCGCCTCCGTCTCCCAAAGTGCTGGGATTACAGGCGTGAGCCACCGCGCCTGGCCCATATATTTTTATTCTACCAAACAGAATAGTAGAATAAAATTAGATATGGTAGCTGAAAAGGATGATTCTTTATTTTAAACAGATATTTTTAAACTTTAAAAACCTCAGAAATTAGGAATTTACAGCTTTATTACATAAACGTGTGTTGTTAAAACATTCAAGAGTAACAGTATGTCCTGTATTAGTAGGGATGCTATATAAGAAAAAGAGAGAGCCACACAAAACTGTATACTCTACAACATTCTTTGACAGAAACTTCAAAATCAGAGGTGGAAGATACATGGATTTTGGAGCCACTGAAGCCGTGAAATTTCAGTAAAAATCATGTCAAATGTGACTTCAAATTAAATTTGAGAAACATTTATTGAGAACCTGTTCTGTGTGCAGCACTGTGCTAGGTCCCACAGGGAGAGTAAGTCATTTAGGATTGCACTCTAAAATCTGGGCATATTGGTGCAAAGGGAGGTAAACAGCAGGCTTAGGTGAGTCAGAGGACCTGGCCCAAGCCGGGACTCTCCTGCAGGTAAAGCGGAGGGTAGTGAGAAGCTCTAGCAAGGGGGCGCTTCCGAACACGCGCGTTGAGGAGGGCGCTCCAGGACTCTTGAGGGAGCAGCCCGTCTGGACCGAGGCCGCGTCGTTCCTGGGCTTTCTATTCCCAGTCCCGGACCGGGAGCCCAGGACGCCAGAAGACTCTACACTGGCACCGCGCTCCTCCTTAGGCGGGCGGTCAGTCCTGGGTGCGGGCTGCGCTGGAAGCTGAGATGAAAGCGACATGGTGTGGAGGGGCAAGAAATCTCGCCACCACACGCGCCAAGAAGGAGATTCTACGAGCAATTCCCCCCACTCTCCTCAGGCCATTGTGTTGCTGTTTATTAGCTCCTGGGAGGGCGTCAGGACAAAAGGAACCCTCCTCCCTTCTTAGTAGTCAGGCCCAGGGTCGGGTTTGGGAGCCGGCGCGCTGCTTTCTAGGCAGACACTGAAGCTACGGCAGCCACGGAAATAGGTATCAGCCGTTAAAGCTTGGCTCCAGGCAAGGGGTGGCAATCTGCCCCTAGCACTGTGGGGCCCCGCATCCCACAATCCCCGCGGCTAGCCTGCGTGGCTACTGGCGGCAGCTAACGGGCTGCGAGAGCGAGCCCGGCGTCTTGACAGCGGCCCACGCGTCGGGGCGGGGCTTGAGCCCTCTACTTTAAAGGTTCGCGCGGCCGGCCCCGCCCCTCCGGTGCCGCGATTGGATCCGGCGGGGGTAGCGTTGATTTGATAGGCGCAGAGAGGGTGGGGCTGCGCACGCGAGGCCGGGGCCCTAGTTGCTGCCGCCTGGGCTGGGGCACGAGTGGATGCGGAGTGTGGGTGGTTGGGCGTGAGGGGCCGACGGGCTCGCGCGCGCGCCGTCTGCTGAGGTCCCTCGGGAAGGAGGAGAGCGCCCAGCGCCGACCCGCACGCGCAGCCCGGCAGTCGGCGGCGCGCGGAGGGCGGAGGTGGTGCTTGTGTGTGGAGCTCCGGTGCCAAGGGCTAGCCGTCAGTCCCCGGGTGCGAATCCCTGCTGTCTTCCAAACCCTTCCTTCCTCCAGGCTCCTTTCCTACATTCTTCCCGCGCCCCCACGGTCGCGGACCGAGCGAGAACACCCTTAAGCAGGTGTGGGGGGCGTGCGGGGCGGCACGAGACAAAAGGGGCACGGGGGTAAGCCCGCCATGGCCTCCCGGAGCCTGGGGGGCCTGAGCGGGATCCGCGGCGGTGGCGGTGGAGGCGGCAAGAAAAGCCTGAGCTCCCGCAATGCTGCGGTGGAGAGGAGGAACCTCATCACCGTGTGCAGGTACGGCAGCGCAGGGCGAGGGGAACCAGCCTCCGGCCGGGGCTGAGACCTCTGGGCTTGCGCGCGGGTCCCTGGGGGGTCCCGGGCATGATGGGCTGCTGCCGCCTATGTTGCGCCAGCCGAGTGTGTGAGCGCGCAGCTCCTTGGACAGGGGCCCGGGTCTGGACACCGCCGCAGCCCTGGACTTTGTGTCAGTTCCAGTGCTGGAGGTATCTGAGGGTAGAGCTTGGGGCGGGGCTGGGGGAGGATTTGTTTTGAATGTGCAATCTAGTGTCAGAGTGAAAGAGGAGGGCAGGAGGAAGAGCTCTTTCATTTAATGCCCATTCAACTGTCAGCCAGCTTTTGATAAAGTGGTAGTAACTGTGATTGTTTACTGTGGTGCCCCCAAATCAGAGTGCATTTCGTTGTTTTGGCTTGTTTACGTTATCTTCACCCATTTCATTTCACACATGTTAGTTGAGTGCCTACTACATGCCAGCCATTGTGTGTGTGAGCGTGTGTGTACTATCCACTTTTCAGCTACAGTGCTAGTTCTGGCTCTGCAGTTGTTATTAAGAGTGGGACTGTGGAGGATACCTAGTCTTTATGTCAATTATTTATTCTAAGGCCTGCCTTTCCTTAACATTTTATAACGGTAAATGTAGTATTTCCTTACTTCAGAAAAATATAGAAACATTAAAAGAATAATTATATTGGGCCGGGCGCGGTGGCTTACGCCTGTAATCCCAGGATTTTGGGAGGCTGAGGCGGGCGGATCACGAAGTCAAGAGTTCGAGACCAGTCTGGCCAACATAGTGAAACCTCGTCCCTACTAAAAATACAAAAAATTAACCGGGCGTGGTGGGGGGGCGCCTGTAATCCCAGCTACTCCGGAGGATGAGGCAGGAGAATTGCTTGAACCCGGGAGGCGGTTGCAGTGAGCTGAGTTCACGTCATTGCACTCCAGCTGGGGCCACAGTGGGAGACTCCATCAAAAATAAATAAATAAATAAATAAATAACTACTGTTTATAATAAGCCCAGTATTCAGAGAAAACTGGTTTTTAACATGCTGATATATTTCCTTTAAGTCTTATATCTGAGTATTAAGAAAAATTGAAACCCTAAGCATCAATTTCTTAGGAACTTCTCTGAACCATTGTTTTAAAATTACTTTTTTCCATCAGACTCCTAATCATCACCTAGAGATATTCCTCTTAAGAAGCAGATGATAATGAAACTTTTTCTTCCTTTGTAATTTCTCCGTATTTTTTCCGTTATTTTTCTTGTGTGAAAATGTGTCTAGCATCTTAAGTGGAATACAGATTATAATTCCAGGACTTAAATGCAATAACTCACAGTGACTTTTTAAAAAATGCTTGGATTATTACAAATGTTTATCTAGCAAGAAGACCTTCTTCATTGACTGTGATTGTATATGTGTATGTAATTATTACAGCACTTTGTAAGTGGTAAAGTAATATGGCATCTGTTTAATTTACCATTTGTACTGTCTAGGATGTAACTTTTTGAGACAAATAGGCTGTTAGGTTTTTTAAAGTATAGGTAAGTATTTTTAAAGTGGGTAAATGGAACAATAAGCAAGGCTGATTTTCTTAACCGTAATATACAGACATTAAAACTGCTTTAAAACAAGGGTAGTTTCAACGTATACAGTGCTTATTGGGGGGTAACATTTAATAAAAGCTCTATCAGCTTTTGTTAAACTTCACAAGGGCAATGATTCTATCTGCTTTTTGCTTAGTCTTTTTTTTTTTTTCAAATTCTCGATATAGCATCTGATACTCAAAAAATATTTATTGAATGAATAAATTCAATGATGGCTACTGTTCCTTTTGCTTCTCCATTTTTATCTTGACTGGTTTTAGATCATGTGATGACCATTTGTGCCCTTATCAGAGACAGTTGAAAAGAAAAGGATTTGTATTTCAACCTTATTTAAATTAAATTTTAAATTATATTTAAGAAATTTTAGGAATGTCACACTGATTTCTGGGGACAACTCTCTGTATTAGTTGTGTTTTCGTTATTGTAATTTACATTGTTATTTTCCACTGTGAAATGAGTATATGCTAACTTTAGTTACAGTTTACACATAGATTTAGTGTAATAGCTAAAATAAATTGCGGTTTCTGCTCTGGATTTCATTTGTATAGTTATTTATATGGATAATATTAAGGCTGATCTTCAGATCCAAATGGTTGATGGTGCATGTAAATTATCCATGTGTAGTAATGGGGTCTATATGATAGGCTTTATCTGAATGACTTTTACTTTTTGGAAGAAAGTCACTATAGGCCATGTGTACATTTTAAGAAGCCGCATGACAAATTAAGAAAAATGAATAAAGCAGCATTTATGCATTTATTGCTAGTTTACTTTCCAGAGTCACCAAACCCTGGGTATTTCACTCACGTCTCTTATGAATTCTTTTTTTATTTTTTGTTTCTTTATTTTTTATTTTTGAGATGGAGTCTCGCTCTGTCGCCCAGGCTGGAGAGCGGTGGCGCTATCATGGCGCACTGCAAGCTCCGCTTCCCGGGTTCACACCATTCTCCTGCCTCAGCCTGCTAAGTAGCTGGAACTACAGGCGCCCTATACCACACCTGGCTAATTTTTTGTATTCTGTTTAGTACAGACGCGGTTTCACCGTATTAGCCAGGATGGTCTCCATCTGCTGACCTCGTGATCCGCCCGCCTTGGCCCTCCAAAGTGCTGGGATTACAGGCGTTAGCCACCGTGCGCCCGGCTTCTTTTTTTATTTTTATATCTCAAATCAGAGATGATTTGGTTTGGTGGAAATATAACTGGGTTCTAGGTTCACTTTATCATTAACTAGTGTGCACTTTTACAAGCCATGCAGCCTTTCCATTTGTTCATTTTTGTTGTCTGTAAAATAATATTGGACTACATCACTGTTAACCTTCAATTATAGGCCTAAAATTAATAATGGCCTCCAAGCAAAATATGTTTATATTTAGTTTTGAATTTTTCCAAATATGAGCAGGGTAATAATGATAAGATAAATGTTTATTATAACTAAATTAAGTATGTCCATTTTCTTTATAAACAAAACATTTTGGACTGCCTTTCATTTTGTAATTCTCTGCTGATGTTCTGGAAAACTGAACCATTTGCAAAACCAAAAAAATAAAAGTCACTAGCATATATCATTCTAGTGTATCCACTTATACTTACACAGTAATGTTTTACCTTACCCCTTAAACAATTTAGGTGTTATCTCAGGTTAAGTTTAAGGTCTTATTATATGAGTACACAATTCTTTATGTTTAAAGCATTATTCAAGTGCAGTATATGGTTTTGAACTTTGAAAATGGGTTGTTTGGATAGGTAAGATAGTCAGATAAAGAGCTGACCTGAATTTTGGCTCATTGTGATTGTATATGTGTATGTATATGTAATTCATCAGTTTTTTAGTGAACATTTACATGTCATACACTAAAAACATTTGCATGGTCCTTATTTCATCAGATAAGTACTGTTTTATCATATTTTTCATGGATTTTGGTGAAGAGATAGTAGGTCATTTGAGGACTCCAAATCTTACACACTCAACTTCAAAATATTCATACACTTGACTTTGGCTCTGAGAACCAACTAGTATTTTCCCTGTATATTCTCTATCGTTTAGAACTTCAGAAAATTGGCCAGGCGCGGTGGCTCAAGCCTGTAATCCCAGCACTTTGGGAGGCCGAGACGGGCGGATCACGAGGTCAGGAGATCAAGACCATCCTGGCTAACATGGTGAAACCCCGTCTCTACTAAAAATACAAAAAACTAGCTGGGCGACCTGGTGGGCGCCTGTAGTCCCAGCTACTCGGGAGGCTGAGGCAGGAGAATGGCCTGAACCCGGGAGGCGGAGCTTGCAGTGACCTGAGATCCGGCCACTGCACTCCAGCCTGGGCGACAGAGCGAGACTCCGTCT
>NW_016803701.1:2067202-2077503 GCF_001698545.2 Rhinopithecus bieti | reverse complement strand
AAAAAAAAAAAAAAAAAAAAAAAAGAACTTCAGAAAATTAAGTTGTTAAAGCCCTTCAGATTTTTAAAACTTGCATTTTTATCCATAATCAGATATTAGTCATTCTTCTGTCCTTTTTAAGCTTCATTGTTTACAGAAAACCTTATATATTCCTTTGATTTTAGTTTTGGTGGCAGAGAATTAAAATCTAAATTCTCTTTCTATGACTTAACAATGTCTTATGAGCAAATTATTAAAATATACACATATAAACATTTCTAAATAACACTTGTCAAACTTTTAAGTCAATACTTTTAAGAGAAACTTCCCATGCAAAGTCGTAATTTTCCTGTTTTGTGGCTAGGAAGAACTAGTAAGAGGAATATAAGGAGTATTGTGATAAGCATGGTGGAGACAAATGATGATTTCACAATTCAAGTGTTTTTAATAACATATGCATAGTCTTAGTTTTCTATAGGTCATGATATTTCATAACTTGAATATTATTTCAAATTACATTAGCAGCTCAGTTTTCCATTATAGTCAGGGAATGAGAAGCTTATATTTTATACATAACTAATATTGGAGTTAAGTTTAAAATCCTCCATCAGCTGTAGTGCTTAGCATTTATTTTGGAGTGCAGGATTTGTATAACTGAGATTTATTTAAGTGTGCAAATTTAATCCACAACACATAGTATTTACAATATTTTGGATGAATTGCTTTTAAAAAAATAATTACACTTTTCCCTGCCTTCTTGAAAAAGACTATACATAGAATAATGTAATCCTTATTGATGACTTTACTCTGAATCTGCCTCTATGACTATGCCCACTGTGCAGTGGTTGTCCTTGGAGACTCTTGTGGCATGTAGAGCTTTTGCCTAAATGGCCCCAGAAGATTATGTGTTTGGAGTTCTTTAAGCTTTTGCATCCTTCTGTTTCTTCCTATCAAGTTATTTGTTATTTCTTACAACTCTTTCTATTTCTAGCAGTTCTTTTCTTTGTACTTCCCATTCTGACTTACCGATTATAATTTGTTGTGACCTAGGAAAATATGTAACTAAACTTTTCAAATGTTTATTTATTAATTTTTTTTAAAAGCACCCAGAGGCCTGAGTTAAGTTTAGTGAGCTTTAGAACTCTGAACTTCTTAACATTCTAGTTGCTAACTAATCAGAAAAACTGTCTATTCTGTGCTTGAACTTGGTGGGAGAAATGCAGATATGTGAAATGTTATTGAATATTAATGACAATAAAATCTGTCTTATCCTGTTTTGTGTTGCTATAAAGTAATACCTGAGGCTGGGTAGTTTATAAAGAAAAGAGGTTTATTTAGCTCACGGTCCTGTAGGTTGTACAAGAACCGTGGCCTCAGCGTCTGCTGAGCTTCTGGTGAGGGCTTTTGTGCTTCATCAGACATTGGTGGAGAGAGTCAAAGGGGAAGCAGGCAGATGTGAAGAGAGACCAAACCCAAGGGGCATCCTGGTTTTGTATCAACCTACTCTTCTAGGATCTGGTCCATTCTCCCTTGAGACCAGTCCAGCCTTGCTGGAGTGAGAACTGGCTCACTACTGGGAGGTGAGTACCAAGCCATTCATGAGGTATCCACCCCCATGATTACCCAAACATTTCCCGCTAGGCCCCACTTCCCAACACCATCACATTGGGGATCAAATTTCAACATGTCATTTGATGGGGGCAGACCAACCATATACAGATTGCAGCATAATCCTTTAAAGAACTTTAAATCTGTTGGCCAGGCATGGTGGCTCACACCTGTAATCCTAGGACTTTGGGAGGCCAAGGCGGATGGATCACCTGAGGTCAAGAGTTCAAGATCAGCCTGGCCAACATGGTGAAACCCCATCTCTACTAAAAATACAAACATTAGCTGGGTGTGCTGTGGGGTGGGAGGCACCGGTAATTCCAGCTACTCGGGAGACTGAGGCAGGAGAATTGCTTGAACCCCGGGGTGGAGGTTGCAGTGAGCCGAGACTGCACTACTTCACCCCAGCCTTGGAGAAAGAGTGAGACTCTGTCTCAAAACAAACAAACAAACAAACAAAAAACAAAAACAAACAAACAAACAAACTTTGAATCCAGTGATTTCCTTTTTTTTTTTTTTTTTTTTTTTTTTTTTTTTTTTTTTACTATTTGCTTGAGTATGCCTCATAAGACTATTCATACCTTGGCTATAGTGATTATAATATTTTTGGCTAAAGCTCTTTTAGTCATTTTATATGTAGTAGAACTTTGGGTTTGGATTCAGCATTAGTTATATACCTTGGAAGCAGGTTCAGTATTATTAAATATTTCTAAGGATTATTCATGCTCTAATTAGTAGATGCTTACAATGGAGGTAGGATGATCCTCTTTTAAACTACTAGTCCTAGAGTAGACATTTCAACATTCACAAAAGGTCATTATCTCTTCCCCCAACCAAACTGCATTCATATTAATTGACAACAGAGACTAGCTATCCCCCAGTCCTTTACTAGGGGTATTTATTTTAACTCTGCTGCTTGATAATTGTCAAAATTTCAGTTGAGAGATGATATTCAAGGGGGAATGTTTGAAGCTTACCCACTCTTCTATTCCCTCTTACAGGTTTATAAAATATATCCCTGGGTCAGTCCAAAGCATCAGAGAGAATTGGGTATGTAGACTGCATTGCTCCACACTCTTCTATCCCCAATTGCTTTTACCCAGTTATATATTGGAAAGATTCCATCAGTCTGCATTGAAGGTCATCATAAGAATCTGTCACAGAGGGTCTTGAAGTTATTGTCAAGGACATTATTATATCAAAACGGGCTTCTTTTTTGTGAAGACTTCTGTGAGAAATCTCTGTGTTTAGTGCCAACAATTTGTATTTTCAAGCAATTGATTTATTTGTATCTACTGGACACAAATGAATGTATAACTGACAACTTCATATTTTTCTCATGCAGCTGTTAGAAATCTTAGTGTCAAGTCTGTAGTCAACCTCTACGAGATATGTAGGACATTGTGATAATATTTTTAGCCTTACTTCTAGCTCTACTATGCCACTATTCTTTTAATATAAATTTTTATTGACTTATACTTTCCATATAGAAAAGCATACATAACATAACTTTCATTTTTTGTGGTAGGGCACAATGTTGTAACTAGCACCCAGGTCAAGAGAAAGAACCGTTCAAATATCAAGACCTCCTCCTTGCTTTCTTCTAGTTCATACCTGTATTAAGGATAACTACTCTCCTGGTTTTTAACACCATGGTTTGTTTTGCCTTTTTAAATATTTCAAATGAATGGAATACTATGGTATATAACTTTATGTTTAGCTTATTTTGTTCAGCATTATGTTTGCAAGGTTCATCCGTTTTGTTGCATGTTGCTGTACTTTGTTCATTTTCATTGCTGTGTCTTATTCCATTGGATGAATATACCACAATATTTCCATTCTGTCGCTGATTGTCATTTGAGTTGCTTCCACTTTTTGATTACTACTAACTAAATATTCATTCGTATTTATTTTGGTGACAATATGTACATTTTTCTGTCGGATATTATCTTGGAGTGGAATTGATGAGTCATATGGCATGCAGATATTCAGCTTCAGTAGATATGAAAGTTTTCAAAAGGAGTTGTACCAGCACTCATACTACTGAGCAGTGTGTGTAGGAGTTCCAGTTTTCTGTATCCTAACTAATGCTTGAAATTTTCTTTCATTTTAGCCAATCTTCTATGTCTGTTGGGGTGTCACATGGTGGTTTTAGTTTGCATTTTCTTGATGTCTAATGAAGTCAAGCACCTTTCTGTAAGTCTGTAGGCCACTTGGAGATTTGCTTTCATGAAATGTTAATTCAAGTCACTTAGCAACTGGAATCTCTGCTTTTTGTTTATATTTTACTTGTGTAGTTCTTTGTACATTCTGTATGGGAATCTTTTCTTGGATATGTGTAATGCAAATGTCTTCCATTTGGTGGCTTTGTTTTTCACTCTGTAGTACGTTTTGATGAATAGAAATTTCTGATTGGAAAATGGCCCATACATTTCCTTCATGGCTAATGTTTATTGTAATGTCTTTAAGAAGCCAGCCTACTCTAAAGTAATGAAAATATTCTTTTTTTCTTCTAAAGCTTTATTGTTTTATTTTTACATTTATATCAACAATTCATCTGTAGTTTATTTATGGTGTGAAGTACAGGGGTCAAGATTCAATATTTCCCTTAAGGAAAATCAACTGACCTGGTACCATTTATTGGAAAGACCATTGTATTAGTCTGTTCTCATGCTGCTATAAGGACATATCCGAGACTGGGTAATTTATGAAGGAAAGAGGTTTAATTGATTCACGGGTCTGCAGGGCTGGGGAGGCCTCAGGAAACTTACAAGCATGGTGGAAGGGGAATCTAACATGTCCATCTTTGCAAGGCAGCAGGAGAGAGAAGAATGAGAACCAAGCAAAGGGGGAAGCCCCTTATAAAACCATCAGCTCTCATGAGCACTTACTCACTATCATGAGACTAGCATGGGGGAAACCATCCCTATGGTTCAATTACCTCCCATCGGCTCCCTCCCATGATATGTGGGGATTATGGCAACTACATTTCAAGATGAGATTTGGGTGGGGACATAGCCAAACTGTATCAACCATACTTTCTCCACTACACTCAAGCATCACATTTATCTTAGGTGACTGGATAATTTGTGGTCTATTTCTAGACTTTCTTTTTTCCAATAGTCTATTTGTCTATCCTGAGCTAGTATCATACTAAAATAATACCTATAACTTTATATTATGCCTTGATGTTTGATAATACAAGTTTTCTAGCTTTGTTTTTCAAGATTATCTTGGCTATTCTTGGCCTTTTACAAACTAAATTTTAGAATCAACTTGTCAATTTCTGTTAAAATTTTTTTCTGGGATTTTTATTAAGCTTGTACTGATACTATAAATCAGTTTTGGGAAAGCTGTCATCTTTATAATATTAAGACTTACATGCAACCCATGAACATAATCTATTTCTTTATATGTTTAAATATTCTAGAATTTTTGTCAATAATGTAGTTTTGCATATATAGATATTTTAAATCTCTTATTAGATTTATTCTTGCATATTTGATATATTTTTATATTGTAACTGAAATCATTGAAAACTTTTCATTTTCTTGTGGTTGTTGGTTTATCGATATAAACTTGACCTTTTGAAATACTGGTCTATATCTAGCAGTCTTACCAGATTTCTTTATTAATTCTAACAGATTTTTTGTAGCTAAAAATTTTTCTTCTGAGTACACAGTCATGTCATCTGCCTATTTTATTTCTTCCTTTTTCAATCTTTATGGCTTTTCTTTTTTGTCTTATTGCACTGGCTAGGACCACTAATGCAGTGTCGCAGAAAACATTCAAAAGTTTATTATTAAATAGGATGTTTGCAGTAGGTTTTTCTTAGTTCTTTTCTATTTCAAAATTGCTGATATTTTTTATCATAAATGGGTGCTGATTATTGTATTATTAAGTTTTTTTTTTTGGTCTTTCAAGATAAACATGATTTTCTCCCTTTTATTGTTTTCATAGTGAATTATGTTGACTTTTGCATGCTAAACCACTCTGGAATAAAAAAACAATGAGTTGTGATGTATTGTCTTTTTGAAATATCTTTGCATTCAGGGAGTTAATAATTTCTTTGGGATTTTTGCATATTTATTCATGGTAGAGATTGGTATGTAATTGTCCTTTCTTATAATGTTCTTGTCTGGTTTTGTCATTAAGGTTATTTGGCTTTATAAAACAAGTTGGGAAGTGTGTGTGTGTGTGTGTGTGTTTGTGTGTGTGTGTGTGTGTGTGTGTGTGTGTATGTATTTCCCTCCCCTGTTCTGTAGAACAGTTTGTGTAAGACTGTTATTATTTCTTTCTTAAACATTTGGAAGAATTCACCAGGGAAGCAATGTGAACCGCAAATTGTCTTTGTGGGAAATCATTTAGTAACGGAATCAATTCATTTAATAAATACTAACAATTCAGATTTCCTGTGTCTTCTGGTATGAGTTTCGGTAGGTTTTTCATGGACCATACCTATTTCATTTATATTGTCAATTTTTTTTTTTTTTTTTCTAAGACTTTTCTTAATATCCTCTTAATGTCTTTTTATTATTTGAAAGATCTGTAGTGATTTCCCATTTTTCTTTCCTGATATTATAATCTCCATTTTCCCCATTTATTTTGCTAGGCATTTATTAATTTTACCAACTTTTTCAAAAAACAGCATTTGACTTTGTTGATTTTCTCTGTCAACTCATGTTAGGACTTTGTTAATTTACTCTGTCGACTCCTGTTTATTTAAAAATCTGTTGTCTAACTTTCAAACAGTTGAAGGTTTTTTAGTTATCTTTTATTTGTTGATTTCGAATGAATTCTGTTGTGCAGAGAACATATTCTGAAAGATTTCAAGCTTTTGAAATTTGTCGATGCTTGCTTTATGATGCAGTATATGGTTAATTTCAACATATATTTCATATGCATTTGGAAATAATGTGTATTGTGTCATTGTTGATTGCACGATTTATATATGTCAATTAAGTTAGTGTTTTAATTGCCTTGTTCATATCCTCTGTATTCTTACTTGTTTTTTTGTATACTATTTAGTATTGAGAGAGATGTGTTAAAGTCTACCTCTATGACTGTAGATTTTTGTTTCTCCTTTTAGTTTTGTCATTTTTACTATAAATATTTTGTTTTATTACTAGTTTTATGGCGATTTAGAATTGTGGTCTCTTCCTATTAGTTTGATTCATTTTAATCATGAAATGTCCCTCATTATCTCTAACAGTGCTGCTACCTTGAAGTCTGTTTTATCTGCTATCAATACAGTTATAATAGCTTTCTTTTATTAATGTTCATATGATGTCTCTTTTTCCATCTTTTGCTTTCACTTTTGCCGTTTCTGGGCTCTTATATTTAGAGTGTCCTTGTAGGTAAGATAGGATTGAATTTTGCATTTTATCTAGTCTGATAGCCTTAGTCTTTTAGTTATTTAGCCCATTTTAATTAATGTTATTAGTATTATATTTGGATTTATAACTACCTTACTGTTCATTGTATGTTTGCTTTTTTCTCTTTTCTTGCCATCTTAAATATTAATATTTTTATAGTTCCATTTATTCCATGATTCCAGTTTTTTACTTTGTGAACTTGTGAGTCATATATTCCATTTCTTTATATATGTTTATATATATTTCTATTCTTCTGGCAGTTACCTTTGATTTATTACAGTCTAATGCAAATTATAACTTTTACTGCTTTTTCAATAGTGTTAGAACCATTTATTCCCCCTATCCTAAAACATACTCAGCCTCCTGAGTAGCTAGGACTGCAGACATGCACCACCACACCCAGCTATTTTTTTTTTTTTAATTTGTAGATACAGGATCTCGCTGTGTTGCCCAGCTGGTCTCGAACTGCTAGCCTCAGGCGGTCCTCCTGCCTCAGCCTCTAAAAGTGTTGGGATGACAGACATGAGTCACCATGTGTGTCTCCATTATCTTTTTACACTCCAATTACATTATGTTAAAATTTACCAGGCCTCACTTGATTCATATTCTTTCCCATGGTTTCTATTCTTGTTTCTCTTTATGCTTCAGCTTGTATGTTTTCTATTGACTTCTTTTTCTAGTTCATTAATTATGTCTTACACTGTGTCTATTCTACTGTTTAATCCATTGAATGAGTTTTTAATTTCAGGTAGTTCTAGAATTTTTATTTCATTTTTTAAAATAGACTCTAACCCTCTGATTTTAAAAACCTATCTTTTTACCTGTGTCCTTCATTTCTTTTAGTCTCTTGAACATGTTAATCACATTTATCTTAAAGTTCTTATTAATTTAGAATTTTGAATTATCTTTATATCTTCTTTTATGGTCTGTTTTTTCTCTCTCTTACTCCTTTCTTTGTCATGTAGTCCTATCTTTTGTCACATCTGGAATGTTATTGAATGCCACATAGTATTTATTAAGTTCTTTAATACTTTTGTTGTTCTTTTAGTACTATCATGTTTACCCTTTTGTCAACTATTATGTGTCAAAGTATTCATAAGAACATTGTATACAATAGAAATAGACCACAGTGGAGTAAACAGATGGAATGCACCACTCAATTTTAGAAAGATATCACCAACAGTTTACTAGTACCCACGGTCAATAGTGTAGGTTAATGCCCACTTTGCTTTACTAGTGTTCATCTTCCTCCAGAGATAGAGTAGTAGCTGATTGCTTTTATCCAGTCAGGGACTGTGCTGAATCCAGACTGGGTTTTAACCATGGTTAGTCTTGAACAACCTACAGTTTGCTCCTGGCCTTTCAGGATTTTCAGCTTAGATTTGGTATATTTTCTAGCACCCTTCCTCCAACAAGCCAAAACAACAAAATGCACTCTGATTTGGGGGCGACAGTAAACAATCACAGTAACTACTGTTTACTGAAAGCTGGCCAACAGCTGAATGTGCACTAAATGAAAGAGCTCTTCTTCCCTGCCTTCCTCTTTCACTCTGACACTAGATTGCACATTCAAAACAAATCCTCCAAAATACATACTGTTTTGAAAATACTTTATGAAAGACAGAAAGTGGATGTAATGCACATATTTTGTTATTTTAGGTAGGTAAAATGATTTATTGTCTATTATCTCCAGTGATGGTGATTGTCTTTAGAGGAGGTTAGGAAAACAGTATCCCCCAAAGATTCATCTTTAACATTAGATTTTGTGATTTTTAAATCTTAGTATTTACAGAACCAAATCTTCTGTTATATTTCAGGTCTAGTCTCAAAATTAATATTAATAACGATTTAAAATTTTAATAAATCTACCACAAAACATCTATGTCTTAACATGATAAGAAAATATATTTAATTTATACATGGCCAATATGCTTTTTGGAGGAAAAATATTAGATTCAGCCTTTATGACTAATAATGGAAATTTTAATTATAATAATTTTTATTTAAATTAGATTTATTTTATAGTTAAGGATAACATGGCCAAAATTCAAACCCAAATATATCTGGTTTCAAAACATATATATATTTTTAATACTGTGCTGTCTTGATTGTCCGTGATATAAGTCAGCTGATGTGTGTGTTTGCATAGACAGAAACTGGGAACTTTCATTTTCTTAGCATTCTAGTGTTGATAAACCATGAACACTATATGTTATGGTTTTTTTCTGTTCTTCGTATTGTTCTATTGCTGCTTTTAATGTCTAGCTTACTAGAAAGCTCACTTATGTTAAAGTATTCTATTTGAATATTTTCATTTGTTCTTGTATAAAGAACAATTAGATTCCCAAGGGATATGTAATCCAAGTATATAAAGTGTTCTTTACTAAAATAATTTTAATTGGGAGTTCTTTCATATGAGGTTAAATCAATTTATTTTAAGATAGGAAGTTTTCTTGGTTTGATAACTTACTAATTTTAGATGAATCTTTTTGGAAAGTTTTGTCTTTTTTATTTTAAGAGTGTGCTTCTAACGTTATTTTTTGTGTTTGGCAATCTGCTGTCATCAGTCTGCTTATATAGCAATACAAGATGTTAATAATAGAGTATTTCCATCCTTAAGTGTCTAGATTAACAATTCTCTTTTAAAATAAATTTTGACAGTACAGATTGAGAAAATATTTTAAATACACATCTCTTTTTATTTAATTTTTAAAATTTTCCTTTTTAGAGACAGACAGGGTCTTGCTCTGTTACACAGGCTAGAGTGCAGATGCATGACCATAGCCCAGTGTAACCTTGAATTCCTGGGTTCAAGTTATCTTCTTGCCTCAGCCTTCTGAGTTGCTTAGAATAACAGCCTATTTCCACCATGCCTGACTAATTTTTAAATTTCTTTATAGAGATGGGGTCTCGCTTTGTTGCTCAAACTCCTGACCTCAAGCCATCTCTGTGGCCTCGGCTCTGCAAAGTGTTGGGATTACAGGTGTGAGCCACCACACCTGGCGCTGCTTTCTTCCTTTATTTTTAAGTTGATTTTTACATTGGGTGAATTTTTTTTGAAATAATAAAATATCACAAAGAGAGTATCATGTTTCAGGGTACAAATTTCAGGGAAGATGGTTGGGACTTTTTTTGGTTCCAATAGAGGTTTATTTACAAAAACATGCAACTAGTTGCATTAGGCTTGTGAACAACAGTCTGTAGACCTCTTCTTAAAGGATATGTGAAAGGTATTTTTTCTCATTATAAAATATTTTAAATAGATTAAAATTATATTAGAAAATAAAGAGGAAAATACACATGATGTTTGAGAATTCTTTTTTTTTTTTTTTTTTTTTT
>NW_016803701.1:2061213-2066960 GCF_001698545.2 Rhinopithecus bieti | reverse complement strand
TTTTTTTTTTTTTTTTTTTTTTTTTGTGGGTGGGGGGCAGGGAGTCTCGCTCTGTTGCCAGGCTGGAGTGCAGTGGTATGATCTGGGCTCGCTGCAACCTCTGCCTCCCAGGTTCAAGCAATTTTCCTGCCTCAGCCTCCCTGGTAGCTGGGACTACAGGTGCATACCACCATGCCCAGCTAATTTTTTTTTTTTTTGAATTTTAGTAGAGACAGGGTTTCACCATGTTTCCCAGGCTAGTCTCGAACTCCTGAGCTTAGGCAATCTGCCTGCCTCAGCCTCCCAAAGTGCTAGGATTACAGGCATGAGCCACCATGCCCGGCTGAGAATTTGTAAGTTTCATAATATTTGAAAAAAGAAGGGAAATTACTTTTTTTGTTTGTTTCTTTGTTTCCGTTCTTTCACCCAGGCTGAAATGCAGTTGGCACCATCTCGGCTCACTGCGATCTCTTCTTCCCAGGTTCAAGTGATTCTCCTGCCTCAGCCTCCTGAGTAGCTGGTACTACAAGTGTGCACCACCACACCTGGCTAACTTTTGTATTTTTAGTAGAGATGGGATTTCACTATGTTGGCCAGGCTGGTCTCAAACTTCTGATCTCAGATGATCCACCTGCCTTGGCCTCCCAAAGTGTTGGGATTACAGGCATGAGCCACCGTGCCCAGACCTGCAAATTGTTGATTCCGAAACATTCTCTTGTGCTTGTGATGTAAAATATAAGAGAGCAAATAGGTCTTCCAGTGAACAGTTACCTCTGAATATTGTGCTTATTATCACCTATAGTCACTGCTTATATTATGTTTGGTGTGGATCGTGTCATATCTCTTGGAAGCCATCTTCTTGTTGATCATCGATGCTGACTGTTATTTTAATGGCAGAGGATAATTACCTCACCCCTCTGTTAGAGACTATTAAAAGCAATGGCATATAATAAGGAATATTGTAAATTTGGTTTGAAATAGTGGAGAGTTCTCTGTCTCCTATTTTGGATACTTACATTTTATTAAAAACATCACTCTTATTAATGGCTTTAACCTTTGTGAGCCCTTTTAAGTTTTGAAATGTGATGATTCTAGATGTTTTCATGTACATTAGTTATCTTCAGATATAATTCCATGTAAAGGGATATAGCATGGTATAATAAGAAAATCTATTTCATTTGAACATTTATTTTTTTCTGAAGCATATTTGATAAATGGCCAAATAATATATGCTTGTCGTAAAGGGATAGGAATATAATTTTTTTCCTACTTATTCTCTCTGTGTATATATGGATATATATATTATTAATGCAGGACATTAAATATTAAAGATGAATTTTCCCTGTAAAATAATTTCTAATAAAACTATAGACATTTAAGAAAATTATTTTGATTTGTCCTCACATTTAAAATTTTTTAATTATTTTTAATTATAATTATGTTACAAATCTATGAACTATGGAAGGAATTAATGTAATGTGGATGTAATTAATATGTTTTAAACAGTTTTGGTAACTCTCTCATTTCTCTTGCTATGTTGACAAAGGGAAAAAGGTAGTTCATGCTTTCTTAGGTTTTGAAGTTTTAGTCACAATCATTCTTTTTTTGTTGTTTGTTTGAGACGGAGTTTTGCTCTTGTTACTCAGGCCGGAGTGCAGTGGCATGATCTCGGCTCACTGCAACCTCCACCTCCTGGATTCAAGTGATTCTCCTACCTCAGCCTCCTGAGTAACTGGAATTACAGGCATGCGCCACCACACCCAGCTAATTTTTTGTATTTTTGGTAGAGACGGAGTTTCATCGTGTTGGCCAGGCAGGTCTTGAACTCCTGACCTCAGGTTATCCACCTGCCTCAGCCTCCCAAAGTGCAGGGATTACAGGCTTGAGCCACCATACCCGGCCCATTCTTTCTTATTTCTAAGCTAACAAAAATTTCCTTGGACTTTGAAGGTGGGAAAGAGAATCTTTTTAAATAGAGACTTTTCAAAACTGCATTTCAAAATCTTAATTGTAAGTCTCTTTTATGTAAACTTTTGATTTTAATTTTATGTAAAAGCTGTTACTTAGACTTGATTTGATATTTTTAGACATTCATCAAATTGTCATTTCATGATTCAAAAATCATTCCGTTTTAGGAAACAGATGACTAATATTAATGTCATCATTATCAGGAAATAGCTCAGCATCTGTGTGATATTTCTTAGATATATTAAAATTCTTTTTACAGGTTTGATTTTTATAGCACATCTTAGTTACTGTGTTATGGAGGACAGATCCTCATTACTCTGGCATATACTCATGACTAGCTATATGATTTTAGAGAAGTGAGTATTGAGTGGGAAGAGTCGGTTAGCTGAAAGTGAAGCATAGACTCTAAGGGATTGATTTGCCTTCTGAAGTTCTAGGTTGTGTTGGAGGGAGGAGAGCAGGATGTGAATGATGAAGCAAAGCTCGAGAACATTATTTTTCTTCATTACTGACTTTGATATAGTAGAAATTTTTGTAATGCTTTCTCACCCTTAAATATCTTTCTGCTTGAAAATCATAGAAATTGTGTCTAAGGATATGCTTTGGGATATTTGGACTTTGCTTTTGCTTTAGTTTTTAGTTAGCTGTTGAGTTTAAAGTAATGTAGTGCTCTGATATTTGACATTTTATGTTTTTATGACGCAGATAGTGTCTTCTGTAAGAATGTAACCTGGTAACGTAGAAAAATATTTGTGCATTTTGTTGACCACTGATTGATCCATATATGTCTCTTGATATGAAAATATATGCAGTAATAACCATGGCTTTTTCTTCCCTCTACTTTTTACAAAGTAAATAGCTTGTTAGGTAATTTAGTGTTATTCCTGGAGAACAATAGTGACTAAAATCTTATCCGACTGTTAAAGGTGGAAATTGAGTTCTAACCTAGATTTTATCTTTGATGAATTAAGTACTTTGTTAATTTTGTTTTCAAATATAAATTTCTGTTTATTTTATGGAGGTGCATTACTATCTTAATTGGCGTAATTTTTACAAGCAGTAGGTTATTCCTTCCTTGAGCAATCTGGTTGCAGAGTTAACTTTCTTATTCCATTCTACTGAATGAAGATTAGAGAAAAGCATTCAGAAATTTCCTCCTGTTCAGGTCAAAGGTGGAGGTGGAGATTGTGTGCTTTTTATTTATTCATTTTAGAAACATTTCTCATTTCCTTTTCCTACACATTGTACTGATTATTCTTATTAAAAGTTTGCCAAGGATTGGCAGCATTATTCTCGTATTGTCACTGAGATGGACATAGGAAATAAAAGTTTTAAAGTCCCTTTTAAATCTAGTTTCTCTTTATCTTTTTGTTTCTATCCATTTAGTATGCGTTACATCTGGCATTTATCTAATTTGACTATCCTTTAGGTACAAAAAACTAATTTTATCAGTGTTACTTCCTATATGTTGTTTCTCGTTATTGCATGATAATTTACTCCACTGATCTCCAGTTGCTGTTGTAGATAATACTGTATAGTCGAACATTAATCTGTCTGAGCATTTCTCAATGAGGATTATTCATCTGAACCAAAGAAGACTGAAAATTATTTGAGTGATTATATTCTCAATTATCCCAAAGATATATAATGGTGTATAATTTGTATCATTCGAGTTTCATAGGAGAGTTATTTCATTACACACCAAGAATGCCATAGGGTGGCATTTCTGAAAGTGTACTTCTGGACCCGGATGCTTTCAGAGGTCCACAAGGTCAAAATTACTTTCTTAACTATTCTAAGACATTATTTGCCTTTTAAAATTCCCATTCTCTTTTGTTGTTGTTATTATTGTCATTTTCTTTGTCTTTTTTATTAAAAATTCCCATTTTCTAACAAGTGTATGCTGGAGTTTTCCAGATGCTGCATAATGTGTGCTATTATAATAGCTTGAATAAAAAAGTAGTAATATAATCTAATTGTCTTATATTAAACACATTAAAGATATTTGCAAACATGTAAACAGTGCTATTCTTGCTATGTTTTCTTTTGGAAAATGCAATTTTCATAAAATATTTTATGCAGCATGTAATGAATTTATTTTGTTTATAATTAGTAAATAAATACAGGCAGTTCTTACTTTGCATGGTTCCAGTATTTCATAATTTAGTTAAGTAACATCAATCTTACCTAGTAACATGGTTTCAATTTGAATTACCACTGTAACTCAGCTGTGAGTAGTTGCATAAAATACACATTTTGCCACTGGCTCTTTAGTCCACAAACCACTATGTAACTAACAAATACACATCATAATCAGACACCAGTAATATCACTTCTTTCAAAGTCTGTCTAGGATTGGTCCCTATGCATCTGAAAATGGATAATCAAAAACAGTGAATTGGCCAACTTGCAGAGATGAAAGTACAGAAAAGAAATGGAAAATGATAGCTGGGTGTGGTGGCTCACGCCTGTAATCCCAGCACTTTGGGAGGTCAAGGCGGGCAGATCACGAGGTTAGGAGATCAGGACCATCCTGGCTAACATGGTGAAACCCCGGCTCTACTAAAAAAATACAAACAATTAGCTGGGCTTGGTGGTGGGCACCTGTAGTGCCAGCTACTTAGGAGGCTGAGGCAGGAGAATGGTGTGAACTGGTGAGGCGGAGCTTACAGTGAGCTGAGATCGCAGCATTGCACTCCAGCCTGGGCAACAGAGTGAGACTCCGTCTCAAAGAAAAAAAAATGGAAAATGATAATGCTTAAAGTGAGATTTGCATGAACATAAAGGGAGTTACAGAATAAATTATTGATCATGGGAATTTGAACATTTCTCCTATTTAAGAAAATCTACATATACAGCCAAGGGAACTTAGTGGAGGCAAATGTTGATATAAAAATGAGGAAAGAATGTTGAATATTGTAGGGACATGGATGCAGCTGGAAACTATCGCAAGAACAGAAAACCAAATACTGCATGTTCTCACTCATAGGTGGGAATTGAACAATGAGAACGCTTGGACGCAGGAAGGGGAGCATCACACACCAGGGCCTGTTGTGAGGCGGGGGGAGGGGTGAGGGATAGCATTAGGAGATACACCTAATGTAAATGATGAGTTAATGGGTGCAGCACACCAACATGGCACATGTATACATATGTACCAGACCTGCACATTGTGCCCATGTACCCTAGGACATAAAATATAATTTAAAAAAAAAAATGAAGAAAGTGGTTGCAACAGAAAGGATGAAAATGTCCCAGAGGAAGTGACACCGACAGAACACTTCACATTAAAGGGCTTCTCAGAGGTATTTCACAGCATTGAAAGTGTAAAGGAAAACATATTGGAAGCTAGTTTGAGAAATATGGCAGTTTGCAAAAAGACAGAAAAAGAGGCTTACGCTGTATCTTAAGTTACACTAAATGAGAAGAATGAGGCAAGCACTGTTCAGACTACTCTTCATAAGTTTGTTACAAAGAAGTAAAACACTTAAATTCTCAATGTTTCTAATGTTTTAAAGTACAGTGTACTAAATAAATCTGTTTTACTATTTTCATTTCCCTATATAACCGGTTGTAAGAAAGTTTTAATGTTTTGACAAAATTTATAAAGGCCACAGGAAAATTATAATTTTTAATTATAAAGATTATTTTGCATGGTTTCAACTTGCAGAGTTATTGTTATGGTCCTCTACTGCTGTGCTAAGTGAGGACTGCCTGTATTTAAAATCTTTTAGTGCCGGGCGCGGTGGCTCAAGCCTGTAATCCCAGCACTTTGGGAGGCCGAGACGGGCAGATCACGA
>NW_016803701.1:2025685-2060972 GCF_001698545.2 Rhinopithecus bieti | reverse complement strand
AAAAAAAAAAAAAAAAAAAAAAAAAAAAAAAAAAAAAAAAAAAAAAAAAAAATCTTTTAGTTCAATTTCTAGTATGGTGAATACTAGATATAACCCAAATCTTTCTATATTTCCCTTTATGCCTGTCTCCTGTATTTTCTGTCCTGATTGAATAGCATAACTATCAGAGTAAAACCTGAAAAAAAGCTTGTACTCTTTTATCTTCTTTATAGTTTTTATTTCTAATCATTTAATAGCTCCCCTTATCATCTTGATTCCCCACTGTCTTAGGCTCTCATATACCATCCTTTATAGGATATGACTGTAAAGAGCATGAGGGAGTTGTTTGAGGTGACAGGACTATTTTGTATCCTGATTTTGATGGTGATTATATGAATCTACACATGTTAAAACTCATAAACTATATATTGGGTCTCGCCGTGATAGGACGTTTAAACATTTCTTTGCTATTCTTTCAAAATAGAGCTTACAAATAAATCAACAGGTACCTACTGAGTACAGTGTTCAAAGCATTGTCCTAGGTGCTGAGGGAGATACATAGTTCAGAAAGCATGTTTCTGCCTGAAGGAATTGTGTTCTAGTAAGATAAAGATGGAAAACAAATGATAGCAGTAAGATAAATCATAATTGTCTCTTAAGGGAAATAAATACAAATAAAATGTTAGTTTGTGCTAGAAATATGCAGGTGGATAATTCTCCATTGAGAAGATGACATTTGAGTTGAGACTTGGAAAATACATTGATTTTGACAGTCAAAATACAGACAAAGAACATTCTGAAAAGGAAAATATAGTACACTTTACAGATTTGCAGGTTTTGCTATTTATAAGCTCATAAAACTTTGGATGTTGAAATGGTTTGTCTGTGACCCCATCCAAATCTCATCTTGAATTGTAGCTCCCATAATTCCCATGTGTCATGGGAGGGACCCAGTGGTAGGTAATTGAATCATGGGGCGGGCCTTTCCCATGCTGTTCTTGTGGTAGAGAATAAGTCTCACGAGATTTGATAGTTTTATAAAGGGGAGTTCCCCTACACATGCTTTTTTGCCTGCTGCCATATAAGACAACCCTTTATTCTTCCTTCATCTTCCACCATGATTGTGAGGGTTAGAACTGTGAGTCAATTAAATCTCTTTCCTTTATAAATTACTCAGTCTTGGATAAGTCTTTATTAGCAATGTAAGAACAGACTAATACAGATGTATTCTTCTCATTAATACTCACTTTCTATTTTATTCTGTTTTGTGCTCAGAAACTCTCAAAAGCATTTGAGTCTGCAGCTCAAATTCCTTACAAATAGTATTATTGTTTTGAGTATTTTGGAGTTAATTTAGTTAGGTCACATTTTGTTTTAATGGGGACAATTAGCTATTTCTAAGTCTTAGTTTTGTCAATAGATACTCTCTTAGTCCTTTCAGGCTGCTTTAACAAATTACCTTAAACCAGGTAATTTATAAACAACAGAAATTTATTGCTCACAGTTCTGCAGGCTGGGAAGGCCAAGATTGGGGCACCATCAGATTGAGTGTCTGGTGAGAGCCCATTCTTCATAGATGACAGCTTCTGTGTGTCCTTACATGGCAGAAGAGGCAAACAAGCTCCCTCAGGCCTCTTTTGTAAGAGTACTAATTCTGTACATGAAAGCTCTGCCCTCATTATCTAACCACTTCTCAAAGGCTCTAACCCTTAATACTATTGCTCTGGGGATTAGGTATCAACATATGAATTTTGGGAGGACACAAACATTCTGACCAGAGGAGATAGGAAATATATCAATAAAAGACCCCTCTTTCTGTAAAATTTCCATTTACAGAATAAATTTGAATAAATGGGGTTTTCAGAAGTTATATTCTTATAAAATATTTTACAAGTTTTCCCCAAATTGCCTTCCTCCCATTTTTTTCATACTTAGGGAATTAATCAACTCTACCTAAAAGCAACAATGATCTTTTTTTCATAGGTTTTCTGTGAAGACCCTGATTGATCGGTCTTGCTTTGAGACAATTGATGATTCTTCTCCTGAATTTAACAATTTTGCAGCTATTTTGGAACAGATTTTAAGCCACCGGCTAAAAGGTAAAAGCACTAATGTACTATTTATTTTCCCACCAGCTGTCTTTATGATAAGCTTGAAATTTTAGAAATCATGCAGTCTGTGTGACTTAGATAGCCAACATTCTACAATGTGAGAAACATAAACCTGATATCAGAATGTCAAATCTGTTGGCCTGTGTGACTACAAAAGAGCCTCTGTTCTCAGATTTACACCTATTTGTGGGATGCATTGAAAATGTTGTATTAATTGCCACATACAAGGAGAAAAGTGGCTTTCCATAAGTAATTAAAATAAAAGCTTAAATTGAAAGGAAGCCCATCCCAAAGGTTACTTGATGGTGTTTTAATCAATTTACAAAGAAGCATTCCAGGCATTATGTTTATTTGTTTAGCATCTACTTTCTTAAACAAGTATCTTTGTAAATATTTTAGCAGGTAGTAGGTTAAAAAAGAGGTATGTAAGAGACATGCTTGGCTTTGGTTTTCTTAAATCAAAAAATATACTTACATTAGAAATATAATTCTCTTAACAATTTAAAGGGGAACATGGGAGCTATATTCTCCCTGAATTTTAGATTTTTTAAATTAAAAGATCTATAAAATATAGTTGCTAAAATCAAGAAGTATTGTGTAGTATAAATCTTAGTGACAATAAGTACTAACTTTATCACATTAGTCCTATTATCTGTTCTTCCGAAAGCAAACTTGATCATCATATATTTTCACTTAAGTTTTTTATTATCTTTACAATCTTAATGATACAGGTTCACATCAGTCGTAGTAACTTGCTTTGGTAGCATAACTTATGAGAATCTCAGGTGTAATATGAAGATTAATTCTATTCTGTACTTTTGATGGTGAAAGCATCCAGGTTTTAGTATAAGTGTTTAAATGAGTTGAGCAGTACTGTGGGCCCAGTGCAAAGGATTGAATTTAAACAACATCGGAGGAAAAATATGAATTCATTTATCCATCTGCAATTTAAAATGGGGTTCCTAAAATTACTAACACTTTTTTCTGTTANGGTGCTGAGGGAGATACATAGTTCAGAAAGCATGTTTCTGCCTGAAGGAATTGTGTTCTAATAAGATAAAGATGGAAAACAAATGATAGCAGTAAGATAAATCATAATTGTCTCTTAAGGGAAATAAATACAAATAAAATGTTAGTTTGTGCTAGAAATATGCAGGTGGATAATTCTCCATTGAGAAGATGACATTTGAGTTGAGACTTGGAAAATACATTGATTTTTGACAGTCAAAAATACAGACAAAGAACATTCTGAAAAGGAAAAATATAGTACACTTTACAGATTTGCAGGTTTTGCTATTTATAAGCTCATAAAAACTTTGGATGTTGAAATGGTTTGTCTGTGACCCCATCCAAATCTCATCTTGAATTGTAGCTCCCATAATTCCCATGTGTCATGGGAGGGACCCAGTGGTAGGTAATTGAATCATGGGGGCGGGCCTTTCCCATGCTGTTCTTGTGGTAGAGAATAAGTCTCACGAGATTTGATAGTTTTATAAAGGGGAGTTCCCCTACACATGCTTTTTTGCCTGCTGCCATATAAGACAACCCTTTATTCTTCCTTCATCTTCCACCATGATTGTGAGGGTTAGAACTGTGAGTCAATTAAATCTCTTTCCTTTATAAATTACTCAGTCTTGGATAAGTCTTTATTAGCAATGTAAGAACAGACTAATACAGATGTATTCTTCTCATTAATACTCACTTTCTATTTTATTCTGTTTTGTGCTCAGAAACTCTCAAAAGCATTTGAGTCTGCAGCTCAAATTCCTTACAAATAGTATTATTGTTTTTGAGTATTTTGGAGTTAATTTAGTTAGGTCACATTTTGTTTTTAATGGGGACAATTAGCTATTTCTAAGTCTTAGTTTTGTCAATAGATACTCTCTTAGTCCTTTCAGGCTGCTTTAACAAATTACCTTAAACCAGGTAATTTATAAACAACAGAAATTTATTGCTCACAGTTCTGCAGGCTGGGAAGGCCAAGATTGGGGCACCATCAGATTGAGTGTCTGGTGAGAGCCCATTCTTCATAGATGACAGCTTCTGTGTGTCCTTACATGGCAGAAGAGGCAAACAAGCTCCCTCAGGCCTCTTTTGTAAGAGTACTAATTCTGTACATGAAAGCTCTGCCCTCATTATCTAACCACTTCTCAAAGGCTCTAACCCTTAATACTATTGCTCTGGGGATTAGGTATCAACATATGAATTTTGGGAGGACACAAACATTCTGACCAGAGGAGATAGGAAATATATCAATAAAAAGACCCCTCTTTCTGTAAAAATTTCCATTTACAGAATAAATTTGAATAAATGGGGTTTTTCAGAAGTTATATTCTTATAAAATATTTTTACAAGTTTTCCCCAAATTGCCTTCCTCCCATTTTTTTCATACTTAGGGAATTAATCAACTCTACCTAAAAGCAACAATGATCTTTTTTTCATAGGTTTTCTGTGAAGACCCTGATTGATCGGTCTTGCTTTGAGACAATTGATGATTCTTCTCCTGAATTTAACAATTTTGCAGCTATTTTGGAACAGATTTTAAGCCACCGGCTAAAAGGTAAAAGCACTAATGTACTATTTATTTTCCCACCAGCTGTCTTTATGATAAGCTTGAAATTTTAGAAATCATGCAGTCTGTGTGACTTAGATAGCCAACATTCTACAATGTGAGAAACATAAACCTGATATCAGAATGTCAAATCTGTTGGCCTGTGTGACTACAAAAGAGCCTCTGTTCTCAGATTTACACCTATTTGTGGGATGCATTGAAAATGTTGTATTAATTGCCACATACAAGGAGAAAAGTGGCTTTCCATAAGTAATTAAAATAAAAGCTTAAATTGAAAGGAAGCCCATCCCAAAGGTTACTTGATGGTGTTTTAATCAATTTACAAAGAAGCATTCCAGGCATTATGTTTATTTGTTTAGCATCTACTTTCTTAAACAAGTATCTTTGTAAATATTTTAGCAGGTAGTAGGTTAAAAAAGAGGTATGTAAGAGACATGCTTGGCTTTGGTTTTCTTAAATCAAAAAATATACTTACATTAGAAATATAATTCTCTTAACAATTTAAAGGGGAACATGGGAGCTATATTCTCCCTGAATTTTAGATTTTTTAAATTAAAAAGATCTATAAAATATAGTTGCTAAAAATCAAGAAGTATTGTGTAGTATAAATCTTAGTGACAATAAGTACTAACTTTATCACATTAGTCCTATTATCTGTTCTTCCGAAAGCAAACTTGATCATCATATATTTTCACTTAAGTTTTTTATTATCTTTACAATCTTAATGATACAGGTTCACATCAGTCGTAGTAACTTGCTTTGGTAGCATAACTTATGAGAATCTCAGGTGTAATATGAAGATTAATTCTATTCTGTACTTTTTGATGGTGAAAGCATCCAGGTTTTAGTATAAGTGTTTAAATGAGTTGAGCAGTACTGTGGGCCCAGTGCAAAGGATTGAATTTAAACAACATCGGAGGAAAAATATGAATTCATTTATCCATCTGCAATTTAAAATGGGGTTCCTAAAATTACTAACACTTTTTTCTGTTAAATTTGGTGGTTTTGCATTTTAAAAGGGTTATTTTTTTCTTGTTTTGCTGTTCCATGTTTCCTAAATTTTCTGTCATTAATGTTACCTTTTATAAGAAAATAAAATTTTATAAAAGCAAAGGATATGGAAGTATTTTGAGATATTATTAGATACTATATTGTGTGATGATCGTATTTTTAAATTTTATGCATAAATTTATAAATAATACCTGACTTACATGGAATAGAACAGACTCTGATGTACCTTGATGTTCATGAGAATTTTACCTTGAAACCTAATGCCCTTGATCTGGTATACCATTTAGCATATGATTCTCTCACAAAAACTATCAATAGAAAACTATCAATAGCAAATGAACAATAAGGCTATGTTGAGACTCCCATGCCAAGTGGTTGGGCAGAGTCACTGCTGTGTAAGTGGATGCCTCCTGCACACCAGTCTGCCGTCTTCTGAGTTGTGTATCAGCAAAATATAGATCACACACCTTCAGAATTATTTCTGAACAATTAAATCCATTAATGTTATTTCTGAACAATACTATAATGAAAATAGAATCCCCAGTTGAATTATGGATAAGAATTCTACTTGTGTGACTAAGATATAGTAAGAAATCTGATACAGTAAGATTTGTGTTAATTTTTTAAGCGAGGTAAGATAATTTAAAAATTTCTGTAAATCGACTCTTATGGTCACTGATTTATATACATGTGTATGTATATATATATATATATATGTATGTATTAAGAATTACGAAATAATGTGTAACTTTTGAGATGAGGTATTTTAAAGATGCAAGCATCTGGGACTTTCATATATTATTTCATATTTTTGGTATTTTAATATATAACAAATTGCTTTTACTTTTGGAGAAGTCATATGATTATTTTGATAGTACACTCTCCACTTAAGATTTAGTTATATAGCAACTAATTTTCCAGTGTTTTCCTTTATAGAAGTACAAATTAAAATTTTATAACTTTGTGTGTTTCTAAGATCTACTTTTCTACAACTACTGCTTATTTTGAAGTAAAAGGACATTTGTTTTCAACATTAAACTTTTCCAGAGAAAGATAAAATCTTCCCCAGACACAGTATAGGCTGTGATGTTACAGCCAAAGTGAAGAGCTGAGACAGTTGCTTCACTCTAAAAGCCCCATTACTGAAGAAAAGGAGGCTTTTAAAATCATATACATTAATCTTATTTGCAGTAATCTGTCAATAAGATGTTGATCTTACTTTCCTAGGATATAGCTGAGAAATAGGAATTAATGACAATATTAGAATTGAAAGAGATCTTCGTTCAGGTCCTTCAGTAATTTTTGAACTTTTATTGATTTATTTAAAGCATAATATTTCCTTCCACCCTAACCTACCACTCCTAATAAAAGCCACTGCAAAAGCTAGATATGTATGTAGAACGTTTTGTTGAAGCCAGGATGGAGAAGTTAGGCATTTTGCCTGCTCAGCAACAATTGCAACGTATTCAAAACTCCATAGTACCACTTCAGGTAGCTCAGAGGATCACAGACTGAGAAGCACTACTGTATTCTAGCCTCTTTCCTGCTGAAGCAGTCTGCTCAACAGTATTTCTAACAGGGGTACGTATAGTCTTTGCCTTAACACTTCTGATCTCTGAGAACTAAGTAAAGCAGTCCATCACATTATTGGACAGGTTAGATTATTTGAAAATTCTTATGTATATGAAACCAACCTATCATATTGTGCTTTGATCTTTTTTCTGCTACTTTTTTTCAAATGTGAGCCTACTACTAATAAGTATTAAAATATAGCTATTTTATAATCTTTTCCCAAGTTCCCTCTTTTCTTTCTCCCAGGTAAGGTATCCCTAGTTTCTTTAATCTTCTGGAACCACCAGAGTCTTAGTTTTCTGGCTTACCACTGATTTGTTAGTATTGCTCTTAAAAGTCTGGTTCTCAGAGCTGAGTAAAGTGCTTCAGATAGGCCAAACTCTGTATTAGTCAGAATTTAAGTTTACATAGACTTCTGGTTCACATTGAAATTGAGGCTGAGTAAAATCCCGAGGCTTTTAAAAAATTGAACTATAGCTTATATTTTATTTCTCTAAATTAGTTTGCCTGAGCTGAAGTTTGATAGGGATAAATGCAGTATTTTTTCCTTCTTTATCCCCTTCAGAGATAAAAATACAAGTAAGTGGAAAGATATACGTGTTCATAGATTAAAAAATTAATATTGTTAAAATGCTTGTATTAACAATCTACCCAACATAATCTACATGTTCACTGAAATCTCTATCAAAATTTCAGGGTCATTTTTCACAGAAAAAAAAAGACAGTCCTGAAAATTCATATGGAACCACAAAAGACCCTGAATAACCAAAGCAATCTTGAGCAAAAAGAACAAAACTGGAGGCATCAAAATACTTGACTTCAAAATATACTGCAAAGCTGTATTAGTTAAAACAGGATGTT
Organism: Rhinopithecus bieti; assembly: GCF_001698545.2. NCBI lineage: Eukaryota > Metazoa > Chordata > Mammalia > Primates > Cercopithecidae > Rhinopithecus > Rhinopithecus bieti. The sequence goes on along the minus strand of NW_016803701.1, from coordinate 2,052,866 downwards.
GCTAGCATAAAAACAGACAAATAAACTAATAGATTAGAATAGAGAACCCACAAATAAATCCATGCATTTATGGTCTATTAATTTTCAACAAAAGTGCCAAAACACACACTAGGGAAAGGACAGTCTCTTTAATAAATGGTGTTGAGACAACTGGTTAGCCACATGTAGAAGAATGAAATTAGACCCTTCACACCATAGAAGAAAATCAACTCAAAATGCATTAAAGACTTAAATGTAAGATCTACCTACTACAACTGTAAAGTTACTAGAAGAAAACATAGGGAAAAAACTCCATGACATTGGTCTGGGTGATGACATTTTTGGATTTGACACCACAAGCACAGGCAACTAAAGGAAAATAAGTGGAATTACATAAAACTAAATTATATCATCAGAGTAAAGAGTTTACAAAAAGGGAAGAAATATTTAAAAACCACACACCAGATAAGGGGCTAATATCCAAAATATATGAGGAACTCAAACAAATCAATAGTAAGAAAATAAATAGCCTGATTTAGGCAAAGAACCTGAATAGACATTCCCACAATAAAACATGCAAATGGCCAACAGGTATATGAAAAGGTGCTCAAAATCACTATACAGCAAATAAATGAAAATTAAAACCATAGTGAGATATCCCCTCATACCCGTTAGAATGCATATTATCAAACAGCCGAAGGATAACAAGTGCTGGAGAAGTTGCGGAGAAAAGGGAACCCTTGCAGTAGGAATGTAAATTTAGAACAGCCATTACAGAAAACATTCTGGAGATTCCTCAAAAAATTAAAAATAGAACTGCCATTAGTCTTCTATGTGATTAGAGTAAATAAAAATAAAAATAGAACCACCATGTAAACCAGCAATCCCACTTCTAGGTACATAGCCAAGGAAGTGAAATCAGTGTCTCGAAGAGTTATCTCTACTTCCATGTTCATTGAAGGATTATTCACACTAGCCAAAATAAGGACTCAACCTAATTGTCCGTCTACTGATGAGATGATTTAAAAAAAAAAAAAAGGTTGCATATATAAACAATGGAATGCTCTTCAGCTTTTAAGAGGAAGAAAATCCTGCCATTTGTGACAACATGGATGACCCAGAAGACATTATGTTGAGTGAAATAAACCAGATACATAAAGACAAATACTGCATGACTTCCTTATATATGGCATCTAAAAAAGTTGAACTCATAAAAGTAGAGAATAGAATGGTAGTTACCATGTGCTGGAAGGAGAAGGATCAGAGAGATGTTGGTTAAAGGATATAAAAATTCAGTGAAATAGGAATAAGTTCAAGAGATCCATTGTACAAAATGGTGACTATAGTTAAAGTGTATTGGATATTTGAAAATTCCTAAAAGAGTATATTTTCAGTGTTCTCACCAAAAACTGATAAGTATGTGAGGGCTATGGTTTAAATGTGTCCCCTCAAATTCATGTGCTGGAAACTTAACACCCTGTCCAACAGTGTTGGGAAGTGGGGCTTTTTGGGAGGTGTTCTTAGCTCATAAGGGCAGAGCCCTCATGAATGGATTAATACCTTTATAAAAGAACTTGACAGAAGAAGTTTGTCCTTTTTTGCCATTTTGCTTTCTGCCATTTGGAGACACAACATTCCTTCACTCTAGAGGATGCAGTGTTCAAGGTACCACCTTGGAAGCAGAGAAAGGACCCTCACTAGACCCCAAATCTGCTGATGCTTTGATCTTGGACTTCCCAGCCTCTAGAACTATGAGAAATAAATTTCAGTTCGCTATAAATGACCCAGTTTCAGGTATTGTTATAGCAATACAAAAATGGACCAAGAAAGTGAGGTAATACATATGTTAATTTGTTAATTAGTACAATTTAGCCATTCCACAATGTATACAAATTTCAAAACATGTACATCATATATACAATTTACATTTGTCAATTTAAAAATTTTAAAATAATTTTTAAAAAGAAAAAATTAATACAGTTATAAGCTTATTCAAAGAAAAAAGAAGAAAGAAGAGACTAACCAGTGAAGCTAGAAATACAGTATGCATTAGTAGTATTAATAAATCTCAGGGATTGGTTGGTTGTAGATAGGAGAAAGCTGAGCACTAGAACGATGCAGAGATTCCAGTCTGGATGTGGTCATTACCCAGGGTGACTGAAAAAGGGGAACATATTTAGGAAAAGAGAAAATATCAAGGTTTATTGTGGACACTTGAGAAAAAATGATAGTAGGAGAAGAAAGAGAAAGCAATGGAAGAGAAAAGGGGATGAGGAAAATTAGAATAAAGAAGAGAAAGAAGTTAGAGGATACTAATTTTCCAAAACAAAGTTAGATTTAGTGTAAGTTGATAGACTTGATTGGTAGTTTTTAAAAAAACCTAATTATTTAATTTCATTTATAGAAGAAAATCAATTGATTTATTTTTTAACTTGTCAGTTGTATTATACTTCACCACTATTTTCTTCTAAACTTATTTGTCCATCCCTAAGCTACTTAAATTTCAAGTTACTCATTCAAAAATATAATGTAATGGGTCAACTATAAATGAATTTTTTCATTTATTTATTCAACTATATTTATTAAGTATCTACTATATGCCTACCACTGTTGTAAGTGCTAGGCATGCAATAGGGAATTAAACAAAAATCCCTGTTCTCATTCATAGTTTCTATCATATCAAATGGGCGGGGGGGGGGCGGGGGGGAGAAATGCAATTTAGGAAGACTTCTACCTCTGGGAAGATGAACATGACATACTTTCCCCTGTTTTTCTCACAAAGTACAATAATAAATCCTGGCTATTATGCATAAAACAAACATAAGAAAACTCTGAAAGGTAGAGAGTAGAAGAAAGACTGGTTAAGGACACTAGGACCTTAGGAATGACACAGTAGTGGGTTGCCTGGATTTACTTTTTGCCTTATATATCCCAGACTAGGTGTTGGATAAGCCAGGAACCTGCAAATTGCAACAGGCAAAGGGAAAAAAACAACAACAATGAAAACCTCTCAGCAAGATACTCTTCTCTCTAGCCAGAGGACCAGAGAAAGAACAGCCTAGCAAGACAGAAAACTTTCCAACAGTATCTGCTCTACTTTAAACATCACAAAAAAAAACTGTAGTACCACCTAGTCTTAAAAAAGGCCGAATGGGAAGCTTAGAATTCTACCCTCCTGAGGCGATAACAAAGTGTCCCAGTACCACCATTAGGGTGATATTAGAGAAGGCCAGAGAGATAAGATTTCTTCCCTCTTGGCTGGTCAAAAACTCTCTCTGTCTTCCCCAACACCCCCCTTCCCACCATGTTGATGGAACACCACACTGGGGAGCCTAGGCTGCCATCATCATCCAAAAGTAATGTGCCGGTTTCTGGCCATACTGGGGTAGGGTCAGAAGAGGCCTGTTAGAGAGTTATGTCTTTCACTGTCACCCAGTGCTAAGGGGGCCACCCCAAGTACTGTGCCAGTGGAAACCATGTGGGAAGCCTGGACTCCAACTCCCACACAGTAGTAATGAGGATGCCCTTATTGGTATCAGTGGAAGCCCATTGGGAAACTTGAACTTCATCCTCCACTTGGCAGTAATGAAGCAGTGCTCCCCTCCCACCTTCCTCTGTGGGAACAGTGTCACAAAAAGCTAGTTAAAACAGAAGGTTTAAGTAAGATCCAGAGTCTCATAACATAATATGAACATGTCCAGCTTTCCATTGAAACTCACTTGTCATACCAAGAACCAGGAAGATCTCAGATTGCGTAATAAAAGATAGTCAATAGATGTCAACACTGAGATGACAGAGGTGTTAGAATCGCTGACAAAGATTTTAAAGTATCCATGATTAAAATGCTTTGAGCAATACATGTAAGAAACAAATGAAAAAGTAGAAATCCACAGCAAAGAAATGGCAGATATAAAGAAGACCAAAATGGAAATTTGGTGCTGAAAAAATATGAAACCGAAAAAGTTCAGTGGATGGACCCAACAGGAAAATGGGAATTACAGAGGAAAGAACCAGTGAACTGAAAGACAGAACAATAGAAATTTCCTAATCTGAACAACAGAGAGAAATTAGACTTGTTAAAAAATGAACAGAGCCTCAAGGACCTGTGGGACAATAACAAAAGATGACACCTGTCAGAATTCTTGAAGGAGAGAAGAAAGAAGGTGTGACTGAAAAAGTACTCAAATAACAGCTGAAAATTACCCAGAGTTAGCAAGAGACATAAGCATATAGATTCAAGAAACAGAGCAAACCACAAATAGGAAAAATTCGAAGAAATTCATGCCAAAGGCATGATAATTAAACCAATAAATAAAGACAAAGAAAAAATGTTGCAAATAGAGAAAAATGACTACTTACCTACGACAATTTGAATGACAGTAGATTTCTGATCAGAAACCATGGAAGCCAGGAGGAAGTGGTACAACATATTTCAAGTGCTGAATGATAACTGTCAACACAGCAGAATTATTCTTCAGCAATGAAGGAAACATTAAGACCTTCTCACAGGAAAGACAACTAAGGAAATTTGTTGCCAGCAGACTTACCCTCAATTAATGATCAAAGAACATTCGTTAAGCAGAAAGGAAATGATAAAAGAAAGAACTTTAGACTGGGAGGCTAAGGCAAGCGGATCACTTGAGCTCAGTAGTTCAAGACCAGCCTGGGCAACATGGCAAAACCCTGTCTCTACAAAAAATACAAAAAATTATCCAGACATGGTGATATGCGTCTGTGAGTCCCAGCTATTTGGGCAGCTGAGGTGGGAGGATCACATAAGCCCAGGAAGTTGAGGCTGCAGTGAGCGGTGATCATGCCATCATGCCATTGCAATCCAGCCTGGGCAATAGAATGAGACTGTCTCAAAGCAAACAAGCAACAACAACAACAAAACTTTGGAATAACAGGAAGGAAGAAAGGATACAATAAATAAGAATATGGGTAAATACATTAGGTTTTCCATTTTACTTTTAGTTTTCTGTTTGTTCCCCCTGTTCTTGGTTTCTCTGTTTTCTTTTTTCTGTCTTCTAGGGGCTGTTTGAACACTTTTAGAATTCCATTTTATTTACATTGTTTTTTAGTGTATCTCTTTGTATAGATTTTTCAGTGGTTGCAGTATTATGTTATAGATATGTAACATCACAGTCTACTGGTGTCAGTTTCCAGTGTGAAGTTTAAAAATCTTACCTTTCTTTATGTCCCTTTACTCTACCCTATGTGTATAGCATAGTTGTTTTACCTATTTCCTCTACATACATATAGGACCACATTAGGCAGTGTTATATTTTTTTTTCTCCACCACCAAAGATAATTTAGAACACTCAAGAGGAGAAGGATAAAACAAATTTGTTGTTCCTGTATTTCTAGTGTAGATACAGTTTGCCAATTTGTCTAGCACACAGTCTGGGGTATAAGAGGTAAAAAGAAACTCAGGGAGCTTACTGCTGTGTCATTCTCTGGGTTCTGAGGTTTCTAGCCAGTCTTCCTTTTCATTTCCACTTTCAGAATCTTTTAATGTTTGTTTTTAAAATAGCCAGAGTTTTAGTTGTATTTAGCAAGAGGAAAATACATCTACTTAATTTTGTTCTATCCCAGAAGTTGCCTTTATTTTTTAATATGAAGAATTACATCAATTATTTTCTAATGTTAAATCACCTAAATATTCTTAGGATAAATCCAACTTGAGCCTCATATATTGTTTTAATTTACTTTGCAAGTTTTAGGATTTAGGTTTGATAACATTTTAGAAGTTTGGGTTCTGTGTTTATGAGTAAAATTAGTCTGTTTTGTGCTTGTTTGGGTTTTGTTGTCAAGGTTATTCTAGCCTCAAAAAATGCATTGCAGGTGTTTTGTGTTTTTTTTCATTCTTTGGGAGAATTTTGCATAAGTCTCGAATAATCATCTATTAGGTAGAAGTTACCAGTAAAAACGCTGGGTCAAATGGTGAGTGTGAGTGAGTCTATGTGTGTGTGTACGTGCACTTCAACTACTAATTCACTTTATGCTTTCAGGTCTATTCAGGTTGTTGATTTCTTTGATGTTATTCTATTTTGTATTCTCCTTAAGGTTGTCAATGTCTTCTATCCCATATACTCTCAATTTTTAAATCTCTAGCTAGTTATATTTCCTTTAATGTGACACTTAAAATAGATGAATTCAGCAGAATGGTTTTAAAATTAAAGCTCTCTAAAGGGATGTAAAGTTTAAAACTTTTTTAGTTCTTTGTTTTTATTTTATGATCATTAGTTCTTTTATCTTTTTTTCTTAACCAGTATTGCCAGAGATTTATCTGTTTTATTAGTCTTTCAAATAACTAATTTATGACTTTGCTGATCATGTATGTATATTAATAGGATTATTGTTTCCTCTGTTATATCTTCTTTGGCTCTGTTATGTTTATGTTGGACTCTTAACAGATTAATTTTCAAATTTTTCTCCAGCTACTGCTTTGGCTATATTTATGTTTGAGTAATGTAATATTTTCATTACAATTCCAATACTCGTTTTTAAGTAATTTCTACTTGTTCTGCTCATTTCTTTGTCTTATGAGTAATTTGGAAGTTTTTTATGTTTCTGAAAATAGGAGATTTTACCTTTTCATATTTACTTCTATGTTAATTGAGTTACAGTCAGAATTTGGTTTGTTTGGGAGATTTTGTTGAAATTTGTAAGTCTTACTTAAGGGCCTAGTTTATCGTTACTTTAATAAATGTCCCATCTTGAGAAGAAGATGTATTCTTAATTGTTGATTATCTTTTCAAAGGTTATTTTTGGCTTTATTTATTGATATTAGATATTTTAAATGATTTTATTCTGAAGGATTTCATTTTTAAAATTTTTAATTTTACGGGTACATAGTAGGTGTATATATTATGCGGTACATGAGATATTTTGATACAGGCACACAATGTGTAATAATCACATCAGCATAAATAGGGTATCCATCACTTCAAGCGTTCATTTTTTGGCATTACAAACAATCCAATTATACTCTTTTAGTTATTTTTAAATGTGCAATAGATTATTGCTAACTGTAGTCACCCTGTTGTGTGATCAAATACTAGATCTTATTAATTCTATCTAACTATATTTTTGTTCCCATTAACCATCCCCACTAACTGCCCCCCACCTTCTCTACCCTCCCCAGCCTCTGGTAACCATTATTTTACGCTTTATCTCTATAAGTTTAACTCTTTTTAATTTTTGGTTCCCGCAAATAAGTGAAAATGAGCAAAGTTTGTCTTTCTGTACCTGTCTTTTTTCACTTAACATAATGTCCTCTAGTTCCATCCACGTTTTTGCAAATGACAGGATCTCATCTTTTATGGCTGAATAGTACTCCCTTGTGTATATTTACCACATTTTCTTTATTCATTTATCTGTTTCTTCCAAGTCTTAGCTATTGTGAATAGTGCTGCAATAAACATTGGAGTGCAGCTATCTCTTCAGTGTACTGGTTTTCTTTCTCTTGGGTATATATCTAGCAGTGCGATAGCTGGATCATATGGTAGTTTAAGTTTTATGAGAAACCTCTATACTTTTCTCCCTAGTGGCTGTACTAATTTACATTCCCACCAACAGTGTATGAACGTTCTCTTTTCTCCACACCCTCACCAGCATTCATAGTTACTTGTCTTTTGGATAAAAGCCATTTTAACCAGAGTGAAATAATGTATCATTGTACTTTTGATTTGAATTTATCTGATGATCAGTGATGTTGAGCACCTTTTCATATACCTGTTTGCCATTTGTAGGTCTTCTTTTGAGAAATATCTATTCTGATCTTTTGCCCATTTTAAGTTGAACTATTAGCTTTTTCCCTATAGAGTTGTTTGAGCTCCTTACATATTCTGCTTATTAATCCCTTGTCAGATGAGTAGTCTGCAAATATTTTCTCCCATTCTGTGGGTTATTGCTTCACTTTGTTGATTGTTTACTTTACACTGCAGAAGCTTTTTAACTTGATATGATCTCACTTGTCTGTTTTTACTTTGGTTCCCTGTGCTTATGGGATGTCAGTCAAAAAAAATCCTTGCCCAGTCCAATATCCGGGAGACTTTCCACAATGTTTTCCTTTAATAATTTCACACTTTCAGGTTTTAGATTTAAGTATTTAATCCATTTTGATTTGATTTTTGTGTACAGTCAGAGAGAGGGGTCTAGTTTCATTCTTCTGCATATGGATAACCAGTTTTCTCAGCACCATTTATTGAAGAGACTGTCCCTTCCCCAATATACATTTTCAGAATCTTTGTCAAAAATGAGTTAACTGTAGTTTTATGGATTTATGTCTGCATTCTCTATTCTGTTCCATTGGTCTATGTATCTTTTTTTATGCCAGTACCATGGTGTTTTGATTACAATAGCTCTGTAGTATACTTTGAAGTCAGGGAATGTGATTCCTCCAGTTTTGTTTCTTTTACTCAGGATAGCTTTGGCTATTCTGGGTCTTTGTGGTTCCATATGAATTTTAGGATTGGTTTTTCTATTTCTGTGAAATAGAAAATGTGTATATTAGTTTTAAAGTCTCTGTGCACTTTGAGGAAAGATGCTGTCATTCATTTTAAAAATAATATTAAATTAAAAATATACAGGATAGCCGGGCATGGTGGCACACTTCTGTAGTCCAAGCTACCCAGGAAGCTGAGGCAGGAGGGCCACTTGAGGCCAGGAGTTCAAGGCTGTAGTACACTGTTATTGTACCTGGGAATAGCAGCTGCACTCAAGCCTGGGCAACACAGCAAGATACCATCTCTATCATTGGTATTTTGATAAGGATTGCATTGAATCTGTGTATTGCTTTGAGTAGTATGGGCATTTTAACAGTAGTCTTCCAGTTCACTAACATGGAATATCTTTCAATTATTTTGTGTGTCCTCTTAAATTTCTGGCATCAGTGTTCTATAGTTTTCATTGTAGAGATCTTTCACTTCTTTGGTAAAGTTTATTTCTGGGTATTTTACTTATAGCAATTATAAATAATAGTACTTGATTTATTTTTCAGATTGTTCACTGTTGGCCTGTAGGAAAGCTGCTGACTTTTTGTATGTTGATTTTGTATCCTGCAACTTTACTGTATTTGTTTATCAGTTCTAATAGCTTTTTGATGAATTCTTTAGGTTATCCCAAATATAGGATCATATCATCTGCAAACAAGGATAATTTGACTTTTTCCTTTTCAGTTTGGGTGCCCTTTATTTCTTTCACTTGTCTGTTAATCCCTCTTATCTTATTGTAAATACAAGGTTCTTTTCTACTTAAGCATGATGAGATCTATTCCTTGTGTTTATTACCCATTGATGCTATTAATTAACCATCTCGTTGTCCAGTTCTGCTGCATTCTTCCCCTGTTTTCTATTTCCATCTATCTAGTCAATACTTATTAAGCTTTCCCTAAAGTTGGCGTTTCTTCTGCCCCTTCTACGTATTATTGAATTCTGTGTTCTTCTTTGTATACATTTTTATTTTCAGTAAATTTCTCAAGAAAACTTCCATTATTTTTCTACTCTATGTTTCTGATACATCATAGATTTTATTTATCTTTAATTTTAAAATGCTGTATACTTTTCCACATTATTGCCTTTAAAAGCCACTGTTGAAAAATCTTACTGAACTTAGGATGTTAGACAAGGCAGATTAAGTCCAATAATAACCTAACTCTCTAAGTGTTCTTAGAGTACTATAACAAAATACTACAGACTGAGAGGCTTAAGTAACAGAAATTTATTTCTCAGTTCTGGAGGATGGGAAGTCCAAGATCAAGATATTGGCTGATTTGCTTTCTGGTAAGCATTCTCTTTCTGGCTTGTAGGTGGTTGATCATCTTCTCATCATGTCCTTACTTGATGGAAACAGAGAATGAGCACTCTCTGGTGTCTCTTTGTATGATCCTACTGGATCAAGGCCCCACCCTTATACCTCATTTCACTTTAATTAACTCCTTATAGAGCCTGTCTTGAAATACAGATATATTGGGGATAGAACTTCAACATGTGAATTTTGGAGGCATGCAATTCATTTTATACAGCATTTATCAACGTGTTATAGCTATTGGCTTACATATTTATATCTTCTAGTCTCTGTGCACTTTGAGGAAAGATGCTGTCATTCATTTTAAAATAATATTAAATTAAAAATATACAGGATAGCTGGACATGGTGGCACACTTCTGTAGTCCAAGCTACCCAGGAAGCTGAGGCAGGAGGGTCACTTGAGGCCAGGAGTTCAAGGCTGTAGTACTGTTATTGTACCTGGGAATAGCAGCTGCACTCACGCCTGGGCAACACAGCAAGATACCATCTCTAAAAATATAAAATATAGAATCTAGGGTAAAACCAAAATTACTTTACTTACAGGGAACCAGGAAAAGGTGATCAATTCTGAAAGGAATAAAGATACTCATTGTGAGATGACCCAGATGTTGGAATGATCGGGCAAAGACATCAAAGCAGCCTTTATAACCCTGCTCCAGGATGTAAGGTGTAACTCTTGAAATGAATAGAAAAAATGGAAATTCTGAGTACAGAAATAAAATCTTAAGGAAGAACCATGGAAATTTAAAAGTATAATGTCTGAAATAAAACATTCACCAGATGAGGCTCTAAAACAGAATGGAGATGATAGAGATGTGTATATTAATTTTAAAGTAAATCAATAGAAATGATCCAATCTGAAGAACAGAACAGGAAGAAATTAAAAATTTATAGCAAAATATATAAATTTGTGTCTTTGGAGTCTTCGAAGGAGAGGAGGGAGAGATTAATACAGAAAATACATTTGACAAAATAATAACTACAAGTTCCTAGATTTGGGGAAGACAAATTTATAGATTCAAGAAGCTTAGCAAAGCATTTCACAAAGTTTAACATCCTTTCATAATAAAAATTCTCAACAATTAAAGTATAGAAGTAATGTACCTCAACATAATAAAGGTCATATATAACAAGCACACAGTAAGCATCATATTCAATGGTAAAAATCTGAAAGCTCTCTAAGATCAAGAACATGACAAGGGAGTGCATTCCCACCATTTCTACTCAACATCATTCTGGATCTCCTAGCTAGAGCAATTATGCAAGAAAAATAAATAAAAGGTATCCAAGTTAGAATATAAGAAGTTCAGTGATCTCTGTTTGCAGATTAAATTATCTTACATGTACAAGACCCTAAATACCAAAAAATGGTTAGAATTAATAAATTCAGTGAAGTTGTGTGATACAAAATCAACATACAAAATAAGTTACATTTTATATACTAAAATGAAGTATTCAAAATAGAAATTAAGAAAACAGTTCCATTTCCATCAGAAAAGAATAATATACTTAGGAGGAAATTTAGCCAAGGAAGTGAAACCTCTGTGCATTGAAAATTACTAAACATTGATTAAATAAATTGAAGAAGACTCAAATAAATAGAAATATATCTCATGCTCATGAATTGGAAGAATTTTTTTGTTAAATGTCCATACTACCTAAAGTGACCTATAGATTCAATGCAGTATTTCCTTTTTAAAACTTTTAGGTTCAAGGGTACATGTGCAGGTTTGTCATCTAGGTAAATTGCATTATATGAGGATTTGGTGTACAGATAATTTTATTACCCAGGTAATGAGCATAGTACCTGAAAGGTAGTTTTTTGATCCTCTCCTTCCTCTCACCCTTCACTCTCAAGTAGACCTCAGAGTTTGTTGTTCTCTTCCTTGTTTCCATGGGTAGTCAGTGTTTAGCTCCCACTTACAAGTGATAACGTGAGATACTTGATTTTCTGTTCCTGCATTATTTCACTTAGGAATGATGATCTCCAGCTTGATCCATGTTGCTGCAAAAGAAATGATCTCATTCTTTTTTATAGCTGTGTAGTACTCCATGCCATATATGTATCACATTTTCTTTAGTGCTGCAGTGAACATACACGTACATGTGTGTTTATGGTAGAATGACTTATATTCCTCTGGGTATATACCCAGTAATGGGATTGCTGGGTCAAATGGTAGCTCTTCTTTTAACTTTTTGAGGAATTGCCATACTGTCTTCCACAATGACTGATGACTGACCTAATTCACATTTCTACCAGCAGTGTATAAGCATCCCCTTTTCTCTGCAACATCTCCAACACCTGTTATTTTTGACTTTTTAGTAATAGCCATTCTGACTGGTTTGAGATGGTATCTCATTGTGGTTTTGATTTGCATTTTTCTAATGATCAGTGATACTGAGCTTTCTTTTCATATGCCTGTGGGTCGTGTGTATGCTTCCTTTGAAAAGTGTCTGTTCATGTCTTTTGCCCACAGTTTTATGGGGTGGTTTGTTTTTTCCTTGTAAATTTGCTTAAGTTCCTTATAGATGCTGGATATTAGACCATGCCAGATGCATAGTTCGTAAATAATTTTTTCTCATTCCGTAGGTTGTCTCTTTACTCTATGGATAGTTTCCTTTGCTGTACAGAAGCTCTTAAGTTTAATTAGATCCATTTGTCAATTTTTAATTTTGTTTCAATTGCTGTTGGTTTATTTTTCATGAAATCTCTGCCCGTTCCTATGTCCAGGATGGTATTTCCTATGTAATCTTCCATGGTTTTAATAGTTTGAGGTTTTACATTTAAGTATTTAATCCATCTTGAGTTTATTTTTGTGTATAGTGTAAGGAAGGGGTCCAGCTTCAATCTTCCACATATGGCTATCCAGTTTTCCCAGCACCATTTATTGATTAGTGGTCTTTTCCCCATTGCTTGTTTTTGTCAGCTTTGTCAAATATCAGATGGTCATAGGTGTACAGCCTTATTTCTGGGCTCTCTATTCTGTTCCATTGGTCTATGTGCCTGTTTTTGTACCAGTACCATGCTGTTTTGGTCACTGTGGCCTTGTAGTATAGTTTGAAGTCAGGTAATGTGATGCCTCCACCTTTGCTATTTTTGCTTAGGATTTCTTCTGGTTACTTGGGTTCTATTTTGGTTCAATATGAATTTTAAAATAGTTTTTTCTAGTTCTGTGAAGAATGTCATTGGTAGTTTGATAGGAATAGCATTGAATCTATAAATTGCTTTGGGTAATATAGCCATTTTAGTGATATTGATTCTTCCTGTTCATGAACATGGGATGTTTATCCATTTGTTTGTGTCTTCTCTGATTTCTTTGAGCAAGGTTTTGTAATTCTCATTGTAGAGATTTTTCACCTCCCTGGGTAGCTGTATTTCTATGAAGTTTATTCTTTTTCTGGCAGTAGTGAATGGGATTGCCTTTCTGATTTGGCTCTCTGTTTGGTTGTTGTTGGTGTATAGGAATGCTAGTGATTTTTGTACGTTGATTTTGTATCCTGCAACTTTGCTGGAGTTGTTTATCAGATGGAGGAACTTTTGGGCCAAGACTATGTTTTGTTTTGTTTTTTTTCTAGATATGGAATCATGTCATCTGCAAACAGGGATAGTTTAACTTTCTCTTTTCCTATTTGGATGACCTTTCTTTCTTTCTCTTGCCTGATGGCTCTGGCTAGGACTTCCATTACTATGTTTAATAGTAGTGGTGAGAGAGGGCATCCTTGTCAGTTTTCAAGGGAAAATGCATCCAACTTTTGCCCATTCAGTATAATGTTGGCTGTGGGTTTGTCATAGATGGCTCTTATTATTTTGAAGTATGTTCCTTCAATACCTACTTCATTGAGAGTTTTTAACATGAAAGGGTGTTAAATTTTATCAAAGGCCTTTTCTGTGTCTATTGAGATAATCATATGGTTTTTTGTCTTTTGTTCTATTTATATGATGAATCACATTTATTGATTTGCACATGTTGAACCAACCTTGCATCCTGGAGTTGAAGCCTACTCAATCTTGGTGGATTAGCTTTTTGATGTGCTGCTGGATTTGGTTTGCCAATATTTTGCTGAGGATTTTTGTATTGATGTTCATCAAGGATATCGGCCTGAAATTTTCTTTTTTTGTTGTGTCCCTTCCAGGTTTGGATATCAAGATGATGATGACCTTATAGAATGAGTTTTTTTGGAATTACTTCAGTGGAAATGGTACCAGCTCTCATTTGTATGTCTGGTAGAATTCAGTTATGAATCCATCAGGCCCTTGGCCTTTTTTTTTTTTTTTTGGTGGGCTATTTATTACTGATTTGATTTCAGAGCTCATTATTGGTCTGCTCAGGGAACCAGTTTCTTCCTGGCTCTGTCTTGGGAGAGTGTATGCGTCCAGGAATTTACTCATCTCTTCTAGGTTTTCTAGTTTGTGTGTGTAGAGGTGTTCACAGTAGTTTCTCTTGGTTGTTTTTATTTCTATGGGGTCAGTAGTACCATTCCCTATGTCATTTCTAATTGTGTTTATTTGGAGCTTTTCTCTCTTCTTCTTTATTAGTCTAGCTCGTGGTCTATTTTATTAGTTTTTTCAAACGCCAGCCCTTGGATTAATTGATCGTTTGATTGGTTTTTTTGTGTCTCAATTTCCTTCAGTTCAGCTCTGATTTTTGTTATTTCTTGTCTTCCGCTAGTTTTGGGGTTGATTTGTTCTTGCCTCATTCTTTCAGTTGTGAAGGTAGGTTGTTAATTTGAGATCTCTCTAACTTTTTGATGTGGGCATTTAATTCAATGAAGTTATCTCTTAACACTGCCTTAGCTGTGTCTCTGAGATTCTGGTATGTTGTATTTGTGTTCTCATTATTTTCAAAGAACTTCTTGATTTCTGTCTTAATTTCATTATTTACCCCAAAGCCATTCAGGAGCATGATGTTGAATTTCTGTGTAATTGCATGGTTTTGAGTGATTTTCATAGTCTTGACTTCTATTTTTATTGCTCTGTGGTCCGAGAGTGTGTTTGGTGTGATTTCAGTTCTTTTACTTTGTTGAGGATTGTTTTATGTCCAATTATTTGGTCAGTTTTAGAGTATGTGTCATGTGGTGATGAGAAGAATGTATATTCTGGTGTTTTTGGGTGGAGAGTTCTGTAGAGGTCTATCAGAGCCATTTGGTTTAATGTTGAGTGTAGATCCTGAATATCTTTGTTAATTTTCTGCCTCAGTGATCTGTTTAATACTGTCTGTGGAGTGTTGAAGTCTCCCACTATTTTGTCTGTGGGAGTTTGTGCCTCTTTGTAGGTCTCTAAGAACTTGCTTTATGAACCTGGGTGCTTGTGTGTTGGGTACATATATATTTAGGGTATTTAGGGTTTCTTCTTGAATTGAACCCTTTACCATTAAGTAATGCCCTTCTTTGTCTTTTTTGATGTTTATTTGAAATCTCTTTTGTCTGCAATTCAGATTGCAATCCCTGCTTTTTTCTGTTTTCCATTTGCTTAGTAGATTTTTCTTTATCCTTTTGAGTCTATGAGTGTCATTACATGTGAGACGGGTCCCTTGAATACAGCATACCATTGGGTCTTGCTTATTTATCCAGCTTGCTACTCTGTGACTTTTAAGTGGGGCATTTAGCCCATTTACATTCAAGGTTAGTATTGATTTGTGTGGATTTGATCCTGTCATTGTGTTGTTAGCTGATTATTATGTTGACTTTTTGTGTGGTTGTTTTACAGTGACACTGGTCTGTGTGTTTAAGTATGTTTTTGTATTAGCTGGTATTGGTCTTTCCTTTCTATATAGTGCTCCTTTCAAAATCTCTTGTAAGGCAAGTCTGGTGGTGATGGATTCCCTCAACAGTTGTTTATCTGAAAAGGATCTTATTTCTCCTTCACTTGGGAAGCTCACTTTGTCTGTATATGAAATTCTTGGTTGAAGAATTTTTTTCTTTAAGAATGTTGAATATAGGCCCCCATCTCTTCTGACTTGTAGGTTTTCAGCTAAGAGATCCACAGTTAGCCTAATGGGGTTCCCTTTGTAGGTCATGTGCCCTTTCTCTAGCTGCCTTTAAAATTCTTTCTTTCATTTTACCCTTGGAATAGCTGATGATATGTGTTTGGGGGCTGATCTTCTTGTATACAATCTTGCAGGAGTTCTCTATGTTTTCTGAATTTAACTGTTAGACCCTATAGCTCGGTTGGGGAAGTTTTCATGGACAATTTCCTGAAGTATGTTTTCCAAGTTGTTTGCTTTTCCCCCCTCCCTTTCAGGAATACCAGTGATTTGTAGATTTGACCTCTTTACATGATCCCATACTTCTCACAAGTTTTGCTTGTTCTTTTTTATTCTACTTTCTTTATTTTCATCTGACTTTCTTATTTCAGAGAACCAGTCTTCAGGTGCTGAGATTCTTTTGTTAGCATGGTTTCTTCTGCTGTCAATACTTCTAATTGCTTTGTGAAATTATTGTATTGTGTTATTCAGCTCTGTCAGACCCATTAGGTTCTTTTTTATACCAGCTATTTCATCCTTCAGTTCCTGTATCACTTTATTGTGATTCTCATTTTCCTTGGATTGGGTTTTGTCATCTTCCTGAGTCTCAGTGATCTTTGTACCTATCCATATTCTGGATTGTATTTCTGTTATTTCAGCCAGTACAGCCTGAGTAAGAACTCTTGTTGGGGAATGGGTGTGGTCATTTGGATGGCATACAATACTCTGACCATTTGAGTTACTGGAGCTCTTGCATTGGTTCTCTCTCATCTCCGTGTGTGGGTGTTCCGTTATCTGCATTGTAGATTAAGTATAGTCAACATAGACTTCTCTTTTGGATGTATAGACTTCTCTTTTGGATGTTTTCACCAGGCCAAGGCTTTGTGCAGTGTCTTTATTTGAAGCTGACTTCTTGACTCTGGTTTCAGAGGTGGGTGTATTAGTGAGGTATATTTGATGTTGAAGCCTTGGGGTGTGATCCAGCAGGTAGCTTAGCCTTTTTGGTCAGTTGGTAGACTCTTGTTTGGTTGTGTGGCTCCCCTATGTTTCCTCACAATTGTAGCTGTGTTCTTTCTCAATGTTCTGAAAGTGTAAGTTTCTCTCCCCCTTGAATGCTGGCTACAGATTGTGATTTGGTACTTCTGGGCTGCCCACTGCAGCTTTGGTGCGATCTCAGTGTTTATGTTCCTTTCTCAAGATGGAGGCAGCAGACAAAGGGATCTTATTAGTAGTTGTGACTGAGGGTCATTTGATTGTCTCCTGAGGGCTCCAACCCAGAGAGATATAGGTCAGCAGTCCCTCAGGGCAATCAGGCCAGGATGGAGGGTCTGTACTGTGGGCCCAAGCCAAGGGTTCCCTGTCTAGTCACAAGCACTGTGGGGTGTGTAGGACCTGTGGGAGACGTATTGGCCTCCTCTCCTTGGGCTTATTACAGCTTGTTGGAGGTGTGGATAAGGCACTTAGGGTCTTTACTCTTTTATTGGTCCAGCAAGGGCAGATCCACTGCAGAGGCAGTCTCAAAGAGGCTTTCAGTTTCCCATGGAGGCCCTGTCCAGGGAGTTGCCAAGTTGCTACTTGCTCAGTAGCTCTGGTGGGGGATGGCTGGAAACCCAAGTCTGGAAGACCTGTCTGGTGAGGAGATATGGGAATAAGCACCTACTTAACACTCTGGCCAATTTTCCGTGGGGCTGCTGTGGTATGTTTGCTCCAGTACCTGGTTGCCTCGGATTTTCCAGTACCTGGAGGTATCACCAGTGAAGGCTACAAAACAACAAAGATGACAGCCTGTCCCTCCTTCTGAGATCTTTGTCCCAAGGAGGTACAGGCCTGTTGCTGGCCCAAAGGCACCTGTAAGAGGTGGGTGGAGACCCCAGTTAGGAGGTCCCACCCGGTAAGAAGGAGTAAGATTGAGGACCCACTTAAAAATGCAGTCTTGCCACGTGTTGGTAGAGCAGCTCTGCTATACTGTGCTGGGGTCCACTTCAGCCCCCGGTTGCCTCAGACACTCTGAAACCTGAAGGCTGGAACAGCTAAGTCATGCAAATAGCAAAGATGGTGCCTGCCACTCCCCCGGGAGCACTGTCGTGGGAGAATTCAGCTCTCTGTTGGCTGGAGAACACAGGTAGGAGTGCTGGAGGCCCTGGTTGGAAGGTCCTGTCCAGTGAGGAGGAGTGGGACTGGGGACCCACTTAAGCAGTCTGGCCACGTTTGGGTAGAGCAGCTGTGCTTTCTGGGGAGTCTTTTCTGCCCCTGGTCAGTTCAGACTCTTCAAATTCCAAAGGCAGGAATGACTGAGTCACCTAGACAGCAAAGATGGTAACCTGCCTCTCCCTCTGGGAGCACCATCCCAGGAAGAATTCAAATCTGTGTTGTCTAGAGAATATAGGCAGGGATGGCTAGAGGCCCCAGTTGGTAGTTTCCACCCATAGGAGGAACAGGATCAGGTACCTGCTTAAAGTAGCAGTCTAGCCACATTGTGGTAGAGCAGTTGTGCTATGCTGAGGGATCCTTTCCACCTCTGGTCAGCTCGGACTCTCCAAAGCCCAGAGGCTGGAATGGCTAAGGTGCCCAAACAGTATAGATGGTGGCCCACCCCTCCCCTGGGTGCTCGTCCCTAGGGAGGTGCTGTGCTGCTACCGGTGGCTGGCTGGAATTCCAAGCCAGTGGGTCTTATCTTGTGAGGTGCCGTGGAAGTGGGGCCTATAGGTTTTGGCTGCTTAGCCCTCTAGATTCAGCCTCCTTCCAAAGTCAAGGTCTAATCTTCCACTTTGCCAGAACTGCAGCTGCTTTTGCTGGAAAGCCCAGTATCTAAGCCTCCAGGGTTTCCATGCATGCCTGAGCAGCAGCTCTGCCAAGACTCCATGTAGCTCTGTCTGTGAGACTGAAGGCCCTGGTGGAGTGGGTTCACAAGGAGATCTCCTGACCCAAGGTTTGCAAAGATTTATGGGAGAAGTGTGGTTTCCTGAGGTCACACATTCACTCACTGCTTCCCTGGGCAGGGGAGGTTCCCCTGGCTCTGTGTTGCTCCTGGGTGGGCTGTTGTCCTGTCTTGCTTTTCTTTGTTTTCCATGGGTCAAGTTGTTTCCTTGATTCATCCCAATGCGAGTACCTGGTTGTTTCCATTGAAGGTGCTGTATTAACTAGCCCATCTCCATGAGAGCCATGCACACTAGCTGCTTCTAGTCGGCCATTCTGGCTACTCCCCTGGAATTCCTCTTCTATAAGAATGCTGCATTTAGGACCCAAAACTCTTCTGGTTTGTAGGGTTTCTGCTGAAAGGTTTGCTGTTTGCCTGATGGGGTTCCCTTTGTAGGTGACCTTCTCCTTTTGTTTTGCTGCCTTTAACATTTTTTCTTTCATTTTTTACTTTGGCAAATCTAATGACTATATGTCTTGGGGAATGGTCATCTTGTATTTTGCAGGTTTCTCTGCGTTTCTTAAATTTGAATGTTGACTTCTCTAGAGAGATTGGGGACATTTTCACAGTTGTTATCCTCAAATATATTTCCCAATTTCCTTGCTTTGTCTCCCTCTCTTTCAGGGATGGCAGTGAATCGTATTTTGTCTCTTTACATAATCCTATATTTCTCAGAGGTTTTGTTCATTCCTTTTTATTCTTTTTTCTTTTTCTGACGGAGCTAATTTCAAGAACCAGTCTTCAAACACTGAGATTCTTTTCTCAGTTTGGTCGAATCTGCTATTAATACTTGTGATTATATTGTGAAATTCTTGAAGTGTGCATCTCTATCAGGCCAGTTTGCTTCTTTCTTAAAATGCCTCTTCTATATTTCAGCTTCTGTATCAGTTTGTCATATTCCTTAGATTCCTTGGATTGAATTTTGACATTCTGTGGAATCTTGATGATCTTCGTTCCTATCCATGTTCTGAATTCTATGTCACTCATTTCAGCCATTTCAGGCTGGTTAAGAACCATTGCTGGGAAACTAGGTGGTTGTTTGGAGGTAATAAGACACTCTGGCTGTTTGAGTTGCCAGAGGTCTTCTGCTGGTTCTTTCTCATGTGTGGGCTGATGTTCCTTCAACCTTTGATGTTGCTGTCCTTGGATGGGTTTTTTTGCTTTTATACTCTTTGATGCCCTTGGGTGTTTGATTATGATATAAGGTAGGTTCAGTCAACTGGCTTCATTTCTGGAAGATTTTAGTGCGTCAAAACTTAGCTCAGCACTCCTAGACTGTGTGCTGTAACTTTGGGGAACTGGTACCTGGCCCCTGGCTTTGTTCTCTGGCCCCTCAAGGTTAGGAAGCTGCTGCACTGGAAGGGCCAAGGTGTTTTCAGTCCACTGGTCACAATACTCCTATGGGTGATACCGGCCAAAGCACTTCATCGAGGCAGTGGCTGTGGTATCCATGTTCCTTCATGTTTACCAGCATCTGCAGAAGTATAACGAGGTACACCCTCATTGGCTGGGGCAGGGTACCAGTGGAAGCAGGGCAGTGATGTACATGCAGGTACTTATGCATTTGCGGCAGGGGTTGGGGGTACTGGCATCCATGCATGCTCTCTTGCTGCCATCATGGCAGGTGCAGGATGCTGGCAGGGGTGTGGTTTGTGGTATCAGGTGTACATTCACATCGGTGGCAGTGTATCTTGGTGCCCACATATCAGTGGGGGAATAATGGCAGGGTACACTCATGCTGGCAGTTCCAGGGTGTCAGGGTGCACACACATACATGCACCAGCATGGGAGGGGAGAGGAGGGTGACATGTACCAGTAAAGCAGAGGAGAGTCAGGGCATGGGCAAGTAGTGTATGCCAGTAAAGTAGGTGAGGCGAATCTGCCTTGGGGGTAAGCTGTGGGTGGGCTAGTACATATTGGCAGAGGCTGGTCTGCTGGAGCTCTGTGATGGTCAAGAATTGTCTGCCAGCAAAGGAGGCATCATAGAGCCCCCAGGAAGCACCCTGCTTGGGCATCTGAGGCTGCATTGCAAGTGGGCATGGTAGGGTGGCCCCCAAGGAGAGGCTAGCTGACAGGAGGGTGCTCAGATCAGACCGGCTTCATCCTACAGGCAAGAGCGCCTTTTCTGTCCAGGTCTGATGGTCACCCTAAGGCTAAAGGCTCCCAGATGAGCATGGTAAGCCTTGTGGGAAGGGCATCTTTGGATGTGATCCACTGCAGCTCTTCCTGTGCCAAACCCTCTTGGTTTTGCATAGGCTGGAGCCCTGTACCTACAGCCTTTTCAGGCATCTCTCCCTGCCAGCTCAAGTGTCTGTTGGGAGAATGATCTCCTGCTGCTAGGATCCTGGCAGTCTGTGGTGAGAGTGGTCCACTCCTCACTTGTTCAATTCACCTTTTCCCCAGGAGATTCTGGGGGCTAGGAACAAGTCCCTGTGTTTAGCCTCCCCATGCTGGGTTCCCTGCTTCCTCCCTCTTCTACCCAGTGTCTGCTTCCTCCCTCTGTCCACTCTAAATGGCTTCTCTCCAAAGATCTGTTCAGAGTCTGCCAGTCTTCCTGATGTCCCAGTCTCTCATCAGTACAATCTTTTTCAAAATTTTAATGACATTTTTCATAGAAAATGGAAAAGTTTCCTAAAATTTATATCAAACCTCCAATCTTGAGTAGTCAAAGCAACCCTGAGCAAAAGAAACAAAGCTGAAGGCATTCTACTTTCTGATTTCAAACTATGTTACAATGCTATAGTAATTGAAACAACTTGGTACTAAAACAAAAACAGGTACATAGACCAATGGAACAAACTAGAGAACCCAGGAATTAATGTGTGCGTATTGTGGTCAACTAATTTTTGACAAGACACGAAGAGTATACAATAGGGAAAGGATAATGTCTTCAGTAAATAGTGTTCAGAAAACTGAATATCCATATGGGAAAAAAAAACAGAAAAAAGAAAAAGAGAAAGAAGGACAGAAAGAAAGAAAGAAAAGAAATCGGACCCTTATATCATACACAAAAATCAACTCAAAACAAATTAAAGAATTTAACATAAGACCTGAAACTGTAAAATTACTAAAAGAAAATATAAGGGAAAAGCTAATTGACATTGCTCTTGGCAAAGATATTTTTGGACTTAACGTCCAAAGTACGGGCAACAAAGAAAAGATAAATAAGTGGAACGACATTAAACTGAGAAGTTTCAAGCCAAGTATAGTGGCCCATACCTGTAATCTCAATGCTTTGCGACACTGACACTGGAGGATTGCTTGAGGTCAGGAGTGCCAGGACTTTGAGACCTACCTGGGCAACATAGCGAGATCCCATCTCTACAAAAAGTTTAAAAATTAGCCAGACATGGTGGCATGCATCTGTGGTCCCAGCTACTCGTAAGGCTGAGGCATGAGGGTTGGTTGAACCCAGGAGTTTGAGGCTTCAGTGAGCTATCACCTCATCACTATATTCCAGGCTGGGTGACAGAATAAGACCCTGTCTAAACAAACAAACAAACAAACAAACAAACAAATGAAGTTTCTGCACAGCAAAGGAAACAATCAACAAAATGAAAAGGCAACTTACAGAATGAGAGATAACATGTGTAAACCATGTATCCAATAAGGTGTTAATATCCAGAACATTTAAAGAACTCAGTAGAAAACAACAACAACAATTTAAAAATGGGCAAAGAGGCCAGGTGCAGTGGCTCACACCTATAATTCCATCACTTTGGGAGGCCAAGGCAGGTGGATTACTTGAGGTCAGAAGTTCAAGACAACCAGCCTGGCCAACATGGTGAAACCTCATCTCTACTAAAAACACAATAATTAGCCAGGTGTAGTGGTGTACACCTGTAGTCCCAGCTACTCAGGAGGCTGAGACCCGAGAATTGCTTGAACCTAGGAGGCAGAGGTTGCAGTGAGCCGAGATCATGCCACTGCACTCCAGCCTGGGCAACACAGCAAGACCCTGTCTCAAAAAAAAAAATTTTTTTAATGCCTTTAACATGTACCATTACTTGGATCACAACTCCTTGCCTTATCTTAAAATCACTCATATTCCCTTCCACTAAATAATAAAAATGGGAAAAGGATCAGAAAGCGTACAGATGGCCAACTGATATATGAAAAGACACTCGGTATCACTACTTATCAGAGAAATGCAAATCAAAACCACAAAATTTAATAATGCCTTACATCTGTCTAGATGGCTAGTATAAAAAAAATCAAAAGATAACAAGTGTTGGCAAAGATGTGGAGAAAAGGGAACGTTCCTACTCTATTGGTGGGAATGTAGATTAGGACAGCCATTATGGGAAACAGTATGGAGGTTCCTCAAAAAATTACAAGTAGAACTACCATATAATCCAGCAGTTCTACTTCTGGGTTATTTATTGAAAGAAAATAAAATCAGTATTTGGAAGAGATATTTGCACATCTGTGTTTATTGCAGGATTTTTTCACAGTAGCCAAGATATTAAGACAGCCTAAGTAGCTGTCAACAGAAGGATGGATTAATAAACTGTAGTGTATATAACACACACACACACACACACACACACACACACACATACACACACCACAATGGAATACAATTTCAGATTAAAAAAAAAAAAAAAGAGGAAATCATGCTATTTGCAATAACATAGATGAACCTGGAGGACACTAAGCTACATGAAATAGCCAGACACAGAAAGACAAATACCATGTGATCTCATGTATTAGATATGGAGTCTAAAAAGAGTCAAACTTATAGTAACAGATAGTAAAATGTTGATTACCAGAGGCTGGGGGATAGGAGAAAAGGGGAGATATTGGTCAAAGGGTACAAGCCTTCAGTTATAAGATGATTAAGTACTGGAGACCTATATTGTGTACTTGAAAATTGCTATGACAGTAGATCTCAAGTGTTTTCACCATTCATACACACACAAAAATCCAAAACAGGACAAAACAAAAAACCTGGCAAAACCTCAAAGGGCATAAACTTAAAGTTAACTGCTCCTAAACACTTCATAATCAAACTTCTAAACATAAAAGATTAAAGCAAAAATCTTGAAACCAGCCAGAGAAATATAATTTATTACATATAGGGAACAACAATTCAAATGACTGCAGGGTTTTCAGCAAGAGCCATGGGGGACAGATGACAGTGAAACAGCATCTTTAGAGTTCTAAAAGAAAAGTACTGCTAACCCAGAATTCTGTATTCAGTGAAAATGTACTTCAGAGATGAGAACAAAATAAAGAAATTTCCAGATAAAGGAAAACTAAGAATTATTACTAGCAAATCTAGTCTAAAAGAAATGCTAACAGAAGTTCTTCAGGCTAAACGGAGATGATATCAGAAGAAAACTTGGAACTTCATGAATGAAAAAAGAGCAACAGAAACTGTGAAAATCTAAATAAATGCAGCAGATTTTTTCTCCTCTATTAAGGTCTTTCAATATGACTACTCAAGCAATCCTCCCATTTCAGCCTCCCAAAGTTCTGGTATTACAGGTGTGAGCCACCATGCCTGGCCCTGACTCTACTCTTGAAAGCAAAATTATGCCACTGCTGGGGAAGATTTTCAGGTTTGCATATATAGTACAAGTGACTTTTAAAGCAAAGACTACAGAGTAAAGGGAACTATGTGGTTATATATATTTACTTGAAATGGTAAAATGTTAACTGTAGACTATTACAGATTAGGTATTCTATTTCATAAAGTAGTGACTATAATGATACTAAGAGTTTTAGTCAAAAAAAACAATAAATAAAATGGAACATTAAAACATTAAAGTTATACAAAAAGAAGGTGGTGAAAAAAGGGATAACAGAAAACAAACAATAAAGTGGCAGACCTAAATCAAACCTTATTAATAGGTATATTAAATATAAATGGCCTAAGCACACCAATTAAAAGAGATTTTTTTGATTGGGTAAAAAAAGGACTCAATATATACAGAAACCCATTTTAATTCTAGTGATAAAGATAGGTTAAAAGGATAGAAAAAGTTATTCCATGCAGAAAGTAATTGAAAGAAAGTTGGAGTAGATTTAATTATATATCAAAGTAGATTTCAGAACAAAGAAGACGGACAGGGATGAAGTTGGACATTTACATATTTAAAAAGCAGATTACTTTGCCAAGAAGACAGAACAAAACCAAAGAATGTATGAAGCTGATAACAGAGTGTAAAAAACAAAAGCTGACAGAACTGAGAGGAGAAAATAGAAAAATGTACTTTATACTTATCAATGTCAACACTCCTCTCATAATAGTAGATCAAGTAAACAGAAAATTAGTAAGGGTACAAAGGATCTGGGCAATATTATCAGCTAACTGACTTCTATAAAACACTCCAACTTCTTTTTAAGACAGTATCTCACCCTGTCGCCCAGGTTGGAGTGCAATGGCACAATCATGGCTCACTGCAGTCTCCACATCCCCAGGCTCAAATGATTCTCCCACCTCAGGTTCCTGAGTAGCTGAGACTACAGGCACACACCACTACACCCAGCTAATTTTTTGATTTTTTGTAGAGACTAGGTCTCACTATGTTGCCCTGGCTGGTCTCGAACTACTGGGCTCAAGTTGGTCCTCTCACCTCAGCCTTTCAAAGTGCTGAGATTACAAGTGTGAACCACTGCCTGGCCACCCCAACATTTATAATTGATATTTATAAAATACTCCTCAGTGGCAGAATATATATTCTTCTCGAGGGCAAGTGGAACATTAAAAAAGATATCTTATTCTGAGCCATAAAAGAAACCTTAGCAAATTTAAAAGAATTAAAATCATATAAAGTATGTTCTCTGTAATGAAAGTAGAAATCAAGAACAGAAGATATCTGAAAAATCAGCAAATGTTTGAAAATATAAAAACACACTTCTTTAAAAAAATTATACTTTAAGTTCTGGGTTACATGTGCAGAACGTGCAGTTTTGTTACATAGGTATACATGTGCCATGGTGGTTTGCTGCACCCATCAACCTGTCACCTACCTTAGGTATTTCTCCTAATGTTATCACTCCCTTAGTCCCCCACCCCGCGACAGGCCCCGGTATATGACGTTCCCCACCCTATGTCCATGTGTTCTCATTGTTCAACTTCCACTTCTGAGTGAGAATATGCAGTGTTTGGTTTTCTGATCTTGTAATAGTTTTCTGAGATTGATCATTTCCCTCTTCATCCATGTCCCTGCAGAGGACATGACCTCATCCCTTTTTGTGGCTGCATAGTATTCCATGGTGTATATGTGCCACATTTTCTTAATCCTATCTGTCATTGATAGACATTTGGGTTGGTTCCAAGTCTTTGCTAATAACTCTTGGATCAAAGAGGGATTCTCAAGGAAAATTAGTCTTTTGAACTGAATGAAAAGCTAAAATACATCGTATCAAAATGTGTAGCATGTAATTAAAGCAGCACTTAGAAGGAAATCTGAAACATTAAAAACTTATTTAGAAAGGAAGAATGGTCTGAAATCAGTAACCTAAGCTTTCACCTTAAGAAACTAAAAAAGGGGCCGGGTACGCTGGCTCACGCCTGTAATCCCAGCACTTTGGGAGGCCAAGGCAAGTGGATCACCTTAGTTCAGGAGTTTGAGACCAGCCTGGCTAACATGGTGAAACCCCGTTTCTACCAGAAATACAAAAAAAAATAGCCAGGTATGGTGGCGCATGCCTGTAATCCCAGCTACTTAAGGGGCTGAGGCAGGAGAATCACTTGAACCCGGGAGACGGAGGGTGCAGTGAGCCGAGATCATGCCATTGCACTCCAGCTTGGGCAATGAGAGTGAAAGAATGTTATTTGGTAGCATTCTACCCACAGTAGAACTTCTTTCAAAATTGAAGTCAGTACTCTCAAACCCTGCCACTGCTTTTTATCAACTAAGTTTATTTAGTATCCTAAATCTTCTGTTGTTGTCATTTTACTAATGTTCACAGTGTCTTCACCAGGAGTACATTCCATTTCAAGAAACCATTTTCTTTGCTGATCCATAAGAAGGAAGTCCTCATCTGTTCTAGTTGCAATAATTCAGTCACATCTTCAAGTTCCACTTCTAGTTCTTCTGCTATTTCCATGTTATCTGCAATGAGTCCTTCCACCAAAGTCTTGAACCCCTCTAAGTCATCCATGAGGGTTGGAATCAGCTTTTTCCAAATTCCTGTTAATGTTGATATTTTAACGTCTTCTCATAAATCACGAATGTTCTTGATGAATCTTTTCCAGAAGATTTTCAATTTACTTTGCCCAGATCCATCAGAAGACTCATTGTCTATGGAAGCTAGAGCCTTAAGAAATATACTTTTTCAGTAATAAGACTTGAGTCTAAATTACTCCCTGTTCCCTGGGCTACAGATTAGATGTTATGTTAGAAGCCATGAAAACAACATTAATTTCCTGGTATATCTCTGTCATAGTTCTTGGGTGACCAAGTGCATTGTCAGTGAGCAGTAATACTTTGAAAGGAGTCTTTTTTCTGAGTAGTGGATCAAAACAATGGGCTTTTTTTTTTTTTTTTTTTTTTTTT
>NW_016803701.1:2022459-2025232 GCF_001698545.2 Rhinopithecus bieti | reverse complement strand
GTGGCTTGATCTCAGCTCACTGCAAGCTCCGCCTCCCGGGTTCACGCCATTCTCCTGCCTCAGCCTCCCGAGTAGCTGGGACTACAGGCACCCGCCACCACGCCCGGCTAATTTTTTTTATATTTTTAGTAGAGATGGGGTTTCACTGTGTTAGCCGGGATGGTCTGGATCTCCTGACCTCGTGATCCATCCGTCTAGGCCTCCCAAAGTGCTGGGATTACAGGCATGAGCCACCGTACACCCGGCCTAACAATGGGCTTTGAATATTTA
Source organism: Rhinopithecus bieti (assembly GCF_001698545.2). Taxonomy (NCBI): domain Eukaryota; kingdom Metazoa; phylum Chordata; class Mammalia; order Primates; family Cercopithecidae; genus Rhinopithecus; species Rhinopithecus bieti. The sequence goes on along the minus strand of NW_016803701.1, from coordinate 2,024,962 downwards.
GTAAGCCAAACTGTAAACAGAGAAGCTGTCATCCAGCCTTTGTTGCTCCATTTATAGAGCTCAGGCAGAGTAGATTTAGCATAATTCTTAAGTACCCTAGGTATTTTGGAATGGTAAATAAGCATTGGCTTCAACTTAAAGCCACCAGCTGCATTAGGCCCTAATAAGAGAGTCAGCCTGTCCTTTGAAGCTTTAAAGCCAGCCATTAACTTCTCTTCTTTTACTATGAAAGGTTTAGATGGCATCTTCTTCCAGTATAAAGCTGTTATGTCTACATTGAAAATCTGTTGTTTAGTGTAGCCACCTTTATCAGTTATTTTAGTTCAGTCTTCTGGATAAGTTACCATAGCTTCTCCATCAGCACTTGCTGCTTCACCTTTTTGTTTAATTATTGTTTTTATGTACAGAGATGGCTTTTTTTTCTGAAACTTCATGAACCAATCTCTGTTAGCTTCAAACTTTTCTTCTGCAGCATCTTTGCCTCTCTCATCCTTCATAGCTTTAAAGAGAGGACCTTATTGTGGATTAGGCTTTCGCTTAAGAGAATGTTATGGCTGGTTTGGTCTTCTATTCAGACCAATTGAACTTTCTTCCTATCAGCAGTAAGACTCTTCACTTCTTTCATGTGTTCACTGGAGTAGTACTTTTAATTTCCTTTAAACTTTTCCTTTGTATTCACCACTTGACTAACTGGCACAAGAGGCCTAGCTTTTGGCTATCTCAGTTTTTGACATGCCTTCCTCAATAAGATTAATCATGTACAGCTTTTGATTTAAAGTTAGAGACATGCCACTCTTCACTTAGAGGCCATCATAGGATTATTAATTGGCCTAATTTCAATATTGTTGTGTCTCAAGGGAATAGGGAGACCTGAGGAGAAAGAGAGAGATGGGAAATGGCCGGTAGCTGGAGCATTCAGAACACATACATTTATCAATAAAGCTTGCCATTTTATATGGGTGTGGTTCATGGTACCCCAAAATTATTACAATAGTAACATCAAACATCACTGATCACTCTTTACCGTAATAGATGCAATAATAATGAAAAAGTTTTAAATGCTGTGAGAATTACCAAAACATGACAGGGAGACACAAAGTAAGCATATGCTATAGGAAAATTTGCACCAAAAGACTTGCTGGATGCAGGGTTGGCACAAACCTTCAACGTGTAAAAAATACAATATCTGCAAAGCACAATGAAGTGAAATACATTAAAACAAGAAATGACTGTCCATACCAATACACCTCATGGACACAGACATCAGAATCTTCAATAAATATTGACAGATCAAACTGGAATGCAAGGATGCTTCAGTATTTGAAAATCGATGTATTTCATTTTATTAGCAGACTAAAGAATAAAAATCATAGGATCATACTAATAGGTGCATAGAAAAGCATTTGACAAAATTCAACTTTGATTCATGTTAAAAAAAATCTTTACAGCTAGGTATTAGAAGAAAAATTCCTTAAAAGGCGTCTACAGAAGTTTGCAACAGGGTTTCTCAACATTGATACTGTTGATATTTTGGATGGATAATTCTTCATTACGGATTGGAAAACTCATTAAGATGTCAGTTCTTTTCATATTGTTCTATAGATTCAATGCAATCTCAAAGTTTTAGAAGGCTTTTTTTGTAGATATAAAACTTACTCTAAAATTTATATGGCTAGGCAAAGTAACTAGAATAGGCAAAACAATTTCACAATGGAAGAACTAAGTTGGAAACTCAAATTATCTGACTTTAAGACTTGCTGTTAAGATACAGTAATCAATGTGTTATTGGTGAAAGCTTATACATATAAACAGAATAGACCCAGCACTTTGGGAGGCCGAAGCGGGCGGATCACGAGGTCAAGAGATCGAGACCATCCTGGCCAACATAGTGAAACCCCATCTCTACTAAAAATACAAAAAATTAGTTGGGTGTGGTGGCACATGCCTGTAGTCCCAGCTACTCAGGAGGCTGAGGCAGGAAGATCACTTGAACCCAGGAGGCAGAGGTTGCAGTGAGTCGAGATCTTGCCACTGCACTCCAACCTGGCGACAGAGTGAGACTCCATCTCAAAAAAAAAAAAAAAAAAAAAAAAAAAAAAAAAAAAAAAAAAAAAAAGAATAGAGAGTTTGGAAAAAGATACACATAAATATGCTTGATTCATTTTGCTAGTGCAAAGACAATTTAATGGAAAAGTGATAATCTTTAGGAATAATAGTGCTGAAGATGGCCAAATAGGAACAGCTCCAGTCTCCAGCTCCCAGCGTGAGCGACACAGAAGACAGATGATTTCTGCATTTTCACCTGAGGTACTGGGTTCATCTCATTAGGGAGTGCCGGACAATTGGTGCTGGTCAGCTGCTGCAGCCTGACCAGCGAGAGCTGAAGCAGGGCGAGGCATCGCCTCACCTGGGAAGCACAAGGGGGAAGGGAATCCCTTTTCCTAGCCAGGGGAACTGAGACACACAACACCTGGAAAATCGGGTAACTCCCACCCCAATACTG
>NW_016803701.1:1996268-2020822 GCF_001698545.2 Rhinopithecus bieti | reverse complement strand
TGACCCAGCCATCCCACTACTGGGTATATACCCAAAGGATTATAAATCATGCTGCTATAAAGACACATGCACACGTATGTTTATTGCGGCACTATTCACAATAGCAAAGACTTGGAATCAACCCAAATATCCGTCATTGACAGACTGGATTAAGAAAAGGTGGCACATATACACCATGGAATACTATGCAGCCATAAAAAGGATGAGTTTGTGTCCTTTGTAGGGACATGGATGTAGCTGGAAACCACCATTCTCAGCAAACTATCGCAAGAACAGAAAACCAAACACCGCATGTTCTCACTCATAGGTGGGAACTGAACAGTGAGATCACTTGGACTCGGGAAGGGGAACATCACACACTGGGGCCTATCATGGGGAGGGGGGAGGGAGGAGGGATTGCATTGGGAGTTATACCTGATGTAAATGACGAGTTGATGAGTGCTGACGAGTTGATGGGTGTAGCACACCAACATGGCACAAGTATACATATGTAACAAACCTGCACGTTATGCACATGTACCCTAGAACTTAAAGCATAATAATAAACAATAAATAAATAAATAAATAGGAATAATAGTGCTAGTGTTAATCGAATACCTGTGTGCAGAAAAAAAGTGAACCTTGTTCTTTACCTCACATTTAGCTCAAAGTGGGTTATAGGTGTAAACACAAAATGTAAAAGTATAAAACTCTTAAAAATGTAGAACATCTTTGTTTAATTAGGCAAACAGATTTTATATATAACAACAAAAATACAATCCATAAAACAAACAAAAAAAGGATTAAGTGGACCTCATCAAAATTAAAAGCTTTTACTCCCTGAAAGACACTGTTAATGATAAGACAAGCCATAGACCGGAAAAAAATATTTGCAAATCACGTATTTGACAAAGGGATTGTATGCATAATATTAAAAGAACTGCTATAAAAACATTATTAATATGAAAACCAATGCAATTTAAAAATGTGCCAAGAGTTGAACAGATATTTCATCAAATAAGGTACACATATGGCAAGTAAACAAATGAAAAGATGTTCGGCATCATTAGTAATTAGGAAAACAAATTCAGACCATATTAGGTACCACTGCACACCTTTATCAAGCTCTTTTGGGGGTGAGGAGCAAATATGAACTCTTATACCTCGCTGGTGGGAGTGCAAAATGGTAGAACCTCTTTGGAAAACAGCTTGTCATTTTCTTATAATGTTACTTTTATATCCCAGTAGTCCCAAATCCCACACTTTTACTCAAGAGAAAGGAAAACATAAGTTCACACAAAAACCTGTTTACAGCAGCTTTATTCAAAACTGTCAAAAACTAGAAACAACCCAAATATCTTTCATGTGATGCATGGATAAACTATTGTATGTTCATACACTGGGAAAACTCAGTAATAAAAAGAAAAAAAAATTTCCACAAAAAACAACATGTATAAATGTCAGATACATTATGGCTAAATGAAAGAAGCAAAACTCCAAAGGTTACATATGATTCCATTTATATGATGTTCTAGGAAAGACCAAACTGTAGTATCAGAGAATAGATAAGTGGTACTAGGGATTAAAGGTTGCAGGGTGGGGGTTGACTAGCATCATGATGAAGGAATTTCTTTGCATGATGAAACTGTTATGTGTTTTATAATCATGGTTACATGACTCTATTTTTCAAAACTCATAGCAGAACATTTACTATAAAGAATAAATGTATAACTCCCCCAAATTCTATTGCTTCCCATTAAAACATTTTAAAATGGGGAAGATCCCACTTTTTGATTATAATATATAAGATTCCAACTCCTTGATCCTCACTTACTTTAGAAAACTGGACAATTTGTCACAGAGCACAGTAAAAAGAAGTCCCAAGGAATACTCATTTACCATCACCCCTCCATATTTTTCTTGGCCAAATATTACTTCTACTTGTTCTCTGCTTTGGAAATGAATCATAACCTGAGTTCCCTGTTCTTTTTCTGAAACAGATGCCTTAAATTTGACACTTGATGTATACTTTCTGCTTTTTTTGGCTTCCCTCCACCCACAATTTTTTTTTCTTACAATTTTTCTATTCTCTTTACTCATTCGTTCTCTTATTCAACAACAAATTTAGGCCCTGTGCTGGGGGCCCAGGATATGAGATTAATAAGGTATGCTTTCACATGAAACACAGTCTTGAAAGGTAGAAGAAGGACATATTAACAAATAATGGTGTGTACTAATGTCATCAAGTCATAATAGAAGTATATTAGCGAGCATGATGTAGTACAAAGGAGTAAATAATCTGTTTTTCTTGGACGGGTCAGGGAAGGCTTTACACGAGAAAGAGGCATAAAAGTACCTCAGATGAAAATTGCAATTCTTTAAAATGTCATCTGTGACTTTGATTATTTATGAACTATTAGCCCACATAGATTAAGAAAAATAGAAAAATAGAAATTTAGCAGTAAAGTCATCAGAGACAACGTAAACTTCAGCTTGGTGACATGAGGATGGGATGTATTCGTGACTTTTGTAAAGTTTATATGGAAAATAACTGATTAAAATGAAAAAGTTAGCCAGGTACAGTGGCTCATGCCTGTAATCCCAGCACCTTGGGAGCCAAGGCGGGCAGATCACTTGAGCCCCAGGAGTTTGACACCCACCTGGGCAACATGGTGAAATCCTGCCTCTAGAAAAACAAACAAAAAAACAAAAACAAACAAAAAGCAAGAATTAGCTGAGCATGGTGGTGTGCATCTGTAGGCCCAGCTACTTGGGAGGCTAAGGTGGGAGGATCACCTGAGCCCAAGGAGACCAAGGCTGCAGTGAGCCATGATTGTGCCAGTGCACTCCAACCTGGACAACAGAGTGAGACTCTATCTCCAAAAGAAAAAAAAAGAAAAAGAAAAGAAAAAGCTGAATATACCAGACAAGTATAGACTGTCAATTAGAAATGTAGCATTTATTAAAGAAAAAATGATTAAATATAAGACACTGTTAAATTGCCTATAATTTAGTCTGCTAATTATACTTATTTAACATTTGGCTTGCTGACATTCAGTTTAGATTTTATATTGATTCTTAGCATTTTTTCCAGTTATATTTGTGTACAACTAATTTTCCTCCCACAAGTTACTGTTCTCTACCCTTATCAGTCTTTTGATTTTTCTTGACTATATCAGGCACATTCTACCACAAGGCACCACTGCACTGGCTGTTCGCTGTGTAAGGAGCACACTTCATCCAGTGTCTGAATGGTTAACACCCTCATCTGTTTGAAAACTACTCAATGAAGTTTAACCCTTCCACTATATTTTAAATGATAAATCACCTCCCCTCCTTTCAACCTCAAGCACTCCTGACCTCTTTCCCCTGAGTTACATTAAGTCTTAACTTCTAACATATTATGTTATGTACTTATTATGGTTATTGTTTATTATCTTTCTTCACCTCCACTAAAATGTAAGCTTTACCGGGGCTGAGATCTTCATCTGTTTTGTTCATTGGTGTATCCAAAATCTCTAGAGCAGAGCCTACGATATGGCAGAAACTCAGTCATTATTTGTTGAAAAATTGATGTAAGAGTAATATTTCCTATATTTTTTTCTGATAGGACTTGGATTTGGACTCTTAAAATGAGTTAGAACTCCTGTGACTTGACATTTTAGAATTTCTCTAATCCGATTGAACTGTTATGCTACCTAAGCATTGCTCAGGAACTCTGGCTTGAACCTCAAAGCTCTTCCTGACTTAGATGATAAACAGTTACCTCCCCATGAGGCCGTCTTTTGAAGTACAGTGTAAACACTGTTAGAAACAATGGATAATGATAAACCTGTTCATTTGGCTTTTGAGTTTTCTTTGTTCATTTTTGAAGATTTTCCAACTTTTGTTGGAAAATCTTGGTTTGAACACAAAATGAGACTTAAATTGTTTCTGTAGTAACATATGAACACAATTCATTCAATAAAATCCCATATACTCAGGCCAAAACATGATACCAGAGATAAGAAATTGGCTCTTAAGGTCACCAGAGTTTGACTTTTAGACAATGGGAAAGGCCGCTCTGAGAAACACCAAGTTATGTACTTGGAAATTTAGGAAAGTTGAAGCAGATATTGTATCTCAGAAAATCGTTGTATTCACGTAATTCTCGAAGCGTCCGGGGTTATGTATACCTTTGTAAATTTGATTTCATGCTTTAAATTGCATATAGAATAAAACTAAACTCTATATTAATGTTTTATAATAAATTTAAGATTTGGGAGAAAATAATAACTACATAGATGCTAAAAACAGAGCTACACATTTTATATAATGCAATATATACATATATATACACATAATCTTGTTATTTTAATTTCTATTTATTTAGAAATGAAATTGAATATATTTTCATGTTTATTACTTTTTTTCATTTTCTTTTCATGACATTTTCCCTATTTATTTTGTGGAGAGAATTTTTAATTACCCTAGAATAGGAAAAAAACTATTATCATGTGGAACTAATTTTTATATAAACCCATTTTGATCAGTAGTGACCTTTTTTCTCCATTGATATTACTCTTCATATGTGATTACTGTTGGTAGTTTGTTATTTTATACTTACTTTTCATTTGAGACTTTATGATTTCTGTTTTAAAACATATGAAATATTTTTCTTAGTTCTGTAATGTTTTATATTGTTTTGAATGTCTAAAATTTTATAACACAATTCTCATATACTTGGTTCTGTTTGAGTCATATTATTGTAGCACTCTTAATTACTGTGTTTGTTATAGGTATTTCTTGGTGAACAAAATCTTATGTATATGTATTTATTTATAAGGAAATATAGGCAAAATGATCTTTATATTTTATAACCAAACTAGAATTTTCAAGAAATCATTTTCATTCCCCAATTTAAATATTAACTTATTTACAGAATTAGAGATTTATTAATGGTTCTAAACTTTGGTACACAGGGGAATTTTTCAGGTTTATTTTACATGAACGTCACTTTCAAAATCTCTTCAAATAAAATTATTCAAAATTTACATTTGGCTTCTGGGGAAGGGGGATTACCACAAAGAAGATGATATTATGAAAAGACTTAAATAAATTCTACGTTGATAAAATTATCTGAGATATGTTTGAATGTCTTTTTTTTAATAAGAGAGTTACAGAAATGTTTTAGTCTACAATGTAATCCAATTTCATTTCTTTAACAGAAATTGATGATCTCTGCTGGTAGTTCATGTTTATGTTTATTTATCTGTTTGTAGCCCTTTTAAGTTTCTGTCAGAAGACTAACGGGACATTTCCAGTTTGACCTTGTGATTTTTGCAAATTGGCATAGAGCAATTTACAGTACTTGTAATGAGCAAGTCATACTTTATTTTTAATCATGGAAAATTGCTTTCTTATTAATTTTGCTACATAATTCAACAGTTTTGCTTACTTTATTGTGCTAATGTTGCTCATCTAAAGAAAGTAAATGTTTCTCATTTTATAGAATAAGGGAAAGATTGCACAATTTAGTGAACTTTGTTCATTTTAGGAGGGTTTCATAATAATAATCTCAGTTCCTACATCTTTCTGATATTCTAATTTCAATGAGTTATCCTTTTCAAAATAATTTTATGGTATTGTTACCTCTTTTCCTTAAGGTGAACAATATCACTGCACACTGCTTTGCTAGAAGTCTAATGATAAATTCCTATTCTGATGTATTTCTTTTTTTTTTTTTTTGAGACGGAGTCTCGCTCTGTCGCCCAGGCTGGAGTGCAGTGGCCGGATCTCAGCTCACTGCAAGCTCCGCCTCCCGGGTTTACGCCATTCTCCTGCCTCAGCCTCCCGAGTAGCTGGGACTACAGGCGCCCGCCACCTCGCCCGGCTAGATTTTTGTATTTTTTAGTAGAGACGGGGTTTCACCGGGTTAGCCAGGATAGTCTCGATCTCCTGACCTCGTGATCCGCCCGTCTCGGCCTCCCAAAGTGCTGGGATTACAGGCTTGAGCCACCGCACCCGGCCCTGATGTATTATTTCTAATATATAGCCTAATTAAGAGTTGACTGAAGTATGTTAAAATTTTGAATGCCAAATATTTATGTGTGTTTGCATATACACTATATTTTTACTTTAAATCTCTGAATTTTTAAATAGCTCTCATAGATTTTTTTTAATTTAAATTTTTTATAGAGACAGAGTCTCACTATGTTGCCCAGTCAGATCTCAAACCCCTGAGTTCAAATGATCCTCCTGCTTCCACCTCCTAAAGGGTCAGGAATATAGGTATAAGCCACTGAGCCTGGGGCTTAGATTTCTTGGTATAAGAACCTAAGATGACCCTATAGTACAGATATATTTGATATAATTTAAAACATTTTAATAAAAATTAAAATTTTATTAACCATAAATTCAAATACTTTAATTTGATGAAGGGTATTTTCATTAATAGTTGTCACTGTTTCATTGATTGCCATTGTTCTTGTGATCTATATTTTTATTTTATTAAAAATTTTCTACATTTTCTTTTCTTTAAAGTTATGACCTTTAAACTTCACAAGATTTGCACTTGATAAACTTCAAAAGATTTGCACAATTTTGGTACTCAGTATTTTAAAATTATTAAATCAATGAACAAATACTTTGTTTCTAAGATATTAATACCTACCACCTACCTGTAAATGGCATTTTAAAGCAGTATTTTTAAAGTTTAAGAAAACTTATATATAGTACTACATTTTAACTTCAGAACCTGTTAAAAGATGAAAAATGCTGTGTAAAAGATAGTCTCATTGCTAGCTGAATTACAGTACTATAGCACTTTTAACTGTTGCTTCAGTGAAAAATTTTTCTCATATATAAATACAAAGTGGAAGATTTTAAGCAACTCGCCTTAACAATGTTAGTAATAGAATATGTTCTATATGATACTGCCAATTTATAGACAAGACTTGTGAAAGTCTGAATTAGTTTTGTTTTACAAATGGTAATCCATTTACAGACCATTTTATCTAGGAGTCTTTTCCATAATCCATCTTGGTGCATTTATATAAAGATATCTACCTGCAGCTTTTTTAGAAAAAAATATACGTGCAGAGAGAGAGAAAAAAATAGAATAGATATAGCAAAAGCTAAATGCTTACTTTTTCTTAAGTGTTAAAATTCATTGATTATATCAATCACGATAGTGATTCAATGATCAAAGAAATGGAAATGAATGGAAAACAAAGTTGGAGCAAAATATAGAAGAGTAAATATGATATTCGTGAATTAGAAACATATTCAGTTTTATCATCAAGGCAAATTTATTTGTTTAAAACAGTGGCCAATAGTCTTTTCTGTGTGAGGGCTAATTTCAGTATTAATAAAATTATGAATCAATTATTTGATACTGAAAATTACATACTTTTTGGGTCAGTAAATGCTGTCTGTCTTCAGTATTCAGTATAGAAGCATTCTTCTATTGCATATCCATCTCTGAGTTGATTCTGCCTTTGCCTGAAATTTCAGAAACTTACTCTTGAAATAACTATATGGTATAATTATACTGTTGTATTTGAATGAATTTTGTTCTTGAGCAAAACGCTTTCTGAACCTGATTTATTTGGTCTTGTCCCAACTATTTTTCTAAGCTACATAATGGTAAATACTGTTTCACTTTCTTTTAACATTATATATTTTATAACAAAAGGTTCTGTTTCCATCTCAAATAAGAACCCTTCTACAAACAAGCCTTGGGCCACTTTGAAATAATGTGAGCTTTGTCATACACCTATTTTTTTAAAGAGCAGCGCTTCTACTTGCTAAGGATTTACATTTTATATAAAAAATATTTCTGTTCCTTCCCATTACATATTTCACTACCTCATCTTTTCCCCCCTTCCTTCCGGGGTTGTCAGTGAGAACTCTAACCAACCAGGAAAACCAGCTGACTAATTATCCTCCATCAGTCAAATCCTACCTATCTCCTAAGGAGTAGGTCAGCTTGAAGCTACAGAGAACACTGATTGCTGGGTCTTGGCAGCTTTGTCTCTGGGCCTGCCTTTTCTCATCTGTAAAATGACAGCTGTTGAAATTTGAGTACAGATAGCTTGGAATATAGTGGATTGTTTGGTCCACATATTTCTGGTTGCTTTTAACTTGTCTAGAATGGCTTAATTGTATTAAATTGTAATTAAAGCAATTAAATCCTACAAATAAGTGAAAAATTTAAGAAAATTTTCCCATGGTCTTTCACAGCCAAAATGAAAATCAGGACACAGAGGCTAGCCTACTAACAGCTTTTAAAAAACATAACAAACATAATCTAGGCCAGGCATCGTGGCTCACAACTGTAATCCCAATGCTTTGGGAGACCAAGGCAGGATAATCCATTGGGCCCAGGAGTTCGAGACCAGTCTGGGCAATGTAGCAAGATCTGGTCTCTACAAAAAAAAAAACAAAACAAAACGTAAAAACATTAGCTAAGCCTGGTGACATGCGCCTGTAGCCTTAGCTACTCACAAGACTAAGGCAGGAGGATCACTTGAGCCCAACAATTTGAGGTTGCAGTGAGCTATGAATGCATCACTGAGCTCCAGCCAGGGTAACAAAGTGAGACCCTGTCTCTTAAAAATCAAACACACACAAAAACCCTATAAATTGAGTTTCGTGATATTTTCAGTAATTGTTTTTCACCGTATATGAGGGATTGGTTAATAAATGCCATAAGTCTGGTCATGATATGCTTATTTGGTACATTTTTTGTAGTAAAATTTCTTTAAGTCAGATTTTCATGGAAATTGTTTTACTTTGATAAGTTTTAGATCTATAAATCACAAATAATATAGAGAACTTTGTTTTAGGACAGAGATAGTAAATATGGTTTAAACATTAGGAATTGATGTTATTTGCAATGAAAAGCATTCTATTCTGATATACATTTCAATGTTGAGAAATTTCATTTTGTTTGTTGTAGTTATAGCAAAACATTATGTTCTAATATAAGCTTTAACTAGTGTACCAAGTTAAAGATCCGTTTGGATATGTTTTTCCAAATTTAATATTTGTTTAAAATGTTATGGAAGTAAGAGAATAGAGTGAATGGTAGATGCATAGATGTGGCACAACTGTATGTATCTCCTTCCTTTCATTTTTCACGTCACATTACTAGCTGTATGTGTTTGTCTTGTATTGGTTTTATAAAGGATCTAAGTGTTTTGAAAGGTGTGGGACTATTTGCTATTGGAGATTTCAGTGTTTGACTATGAGAGAAGGAAATGTTATTTTTGGGGGAATGTTATTTCAGAAATTTGGCTTTGGAGTTTTCCCATATTATTATACTAGCAATTTCCAAAAAATACCGCAAAAATTTCTAGTAGTTTTCCAGTTGGTGATTTGTTAAACAAGAATTGGAAGCTGTAACAAATAAAACTGTTTTTGATAGAGTAGGCATTTAGTCAACGTTGGTTAAACTGACCAATATTTTATATAATATCTAAGTGCTGCTCTCATACAGGGAAGAAAACATAAAAGTTTTAACAATTCTTAGGCAAAAAAAAGAATGGCTACATTTCAAAATGTATTTGTTTATAACTTTTAGAAAAGTTAACATTTAAAATGTGTATTTATTTTAAAGTTGGAAATTTTCTGAGCCATATTGTCCCAAAGTGAGTGATTTTTTTCCTAACCAATCTTGTAAGTTCTGAGGTGCGTAGCCAGCAAGTTCAGTCAAGCCGTTGCTCATCTTTGAGGTCTATTATACTGATCAGTTTATTATATCTAAGAAAGAATGATAGAGGTAAAAGTAAACAGGGAGCAATTTCTGCTCACGTATTTCTATGACTTACAGACACCTTAGCCTCTCCAATACAGTAATCTACAAGGAACTAGCTTTGTTTAGGTGCCAAGTGTAACTCATATTTATCTTAACAGAGTTCATTTATTTAGTAGGTAAAAGTAGTGGTTACTGTTTCAAAATTATATGTAGCCATCTTAGTTGGGCTATTCAGTTTGGAATTGTAAACATGATGGCAGGTTTCTTAAATATCTGTGTGTTGTTGTTGTTATTTTTTTTAAAGAGATTTCCCAAAGTTGCAGATGGCTGGCTCATCTCCAAATACCTCTTCAAGGTACTCTATGCTGGTGATGTCTCCCGCCACTGAGCTGCACGGGAGCATGGAATTGACTTTCGGGGGAGGGCTGTATCAGTTAAGTGATCTTTTTTAGTACATTGCATGGGTTTTGTGAAGCTTTCTTTTTTGTGTGTTTTTGTTTTTTTAAATCCAGAGGGCACAAGTAGGCTTATGCTAAATTTTAAAATTAAAATCTTATAAATCCACACAATATAATAACCTATTTACTTTTTAAGTGCTGTATAATAATAAATATTACATGTGTATAGAAGCTAAGGGAAGCTGTATGAATATTCCAGTCTCAGTAAAACATAGATGTGGCCCTGTAAACAATAACTGCTTTTTCATTCTTGAACCATTAGTGGGAATGTATTTCTTAGTTTCCTTTCTCCCAGGTAGAATGCATACCTTTACTTACTTATTCAAAACTTTTTTTAATTGAGTTTCTTCTATATGCAAAACACTGCTGGACCTCTGTACTTATGATCTAGCTTTCTATATTTTTTGCTTGGAAAAGCAATATAGTCATTATTTTTAAATAGTAGAACAAAGGAGAAAAAGTAAAAAACAAATGTCATTTTCTTAATTTTCATTCCCACAATTAATCCTTTCAAGCAATTCTGTTTTATGTTCTGTACCTATAGTCTTAATCACTACTGACACACATTATACTTGATTTCTTCAGGGGTACACATTTATGTGTAGCTCTCTGTGTGGACTTCAGCTGTCATGTACGATTTCATTCCACCAGTACTTTAAGCCTTATGTTAATAATGCTGGTGGAAGGGAAAAAACAAAACGTTTGTTCTCCATTTCAGAGAGAGTAAAATTACTGGGATAAAAAAGTCTATTAAATTGATTCAATATTTAGATTTTTGCTGAACCTGGTCATCTTAATCTTTTTGTTTTGGAAAATTAAGAGTTGACTAATTGTTATGGTAGAGACACATACTTTAGATTTTTGTATATGTTTGTGATAAATTCCTTACTAGTGAGCTAGACATTACATTGTCAATACCAAAGGAAAATAGTTACATTTTGTAGATGAGTAACTGATTCATAGTGCCTAAATGATATACTTCAAATGTCCTGTAAGTAACATGTAGAACTAGCAATGTAAGCACAATTCAGTATCTAATGTAGATTCTGACTTCCTCAGATTCAATTTAAAGTGTAACTAATTGTTTTTAGGTATTTATAATTGTTCTATTTTTTAGAACATTAATTGAGATTTTAGTTAGAAAATGGATCAGTGTCATAATTTTACCTTCAAAGCTGGATGTTCTAATAAATATAAACCTCAACTAACAATAGTACTTTTTTAAAGGAAAAGTTTCTGACCTTTTACAGAAATGGAAATTTTCTCTGTTTGATAAAATAGTGGATAATATTAAACTGGCTTTTATAAATTAGCAGTAAGAAACTTGGGATTGCTGCTACAAAGTTTAAAGTGAGAAGTCCACAAGTTTTTAAAAGGAACCAATTTTCTTTAAATATCTGAAAGCTTTTTCAGTGACATCAGAGTGGTTTATTAAAATGTGGTAGGACTATCTTGTCTTTTGTTGATTGTCTAGATGAATAGCAGCTCAAAGGTAATAGTCTTTCATATTGTCAAGTAGGTGATATATTTTAACTCTAACAGAACTTTCATTTGTGAAATCAGTTTTTCATTCACTGTTTACATAGCTAAGCACTATTACTAAAGGTGGGGAAATAAGTCACTTAAGAGATTCACTTATATTTTTATTATATTGTGAAAAGATGATGTGTCAGCTACTGCTTAGTAGAGAACCACTTTAGAAAATTTAATTTCTGTTCTTAGAAGGTCTTATTCTGGCCATAAAATAAGACGCAAACAGAACACAGACATATTGCAGAGTGTAAATGGATAACTCACTTAAAGAGTATAGAAGAGTAATTTTAGAGTAACATTGGACCCTAGAGATGACAGGCAATTTTTGGGTCCTGAAGATGAGGCAATTTAGTTGGAAAGATAATCACATAGCTGGTCAGTAACAGATTGTCTTTTAGTCTAGCAAACTTTTCACCATTTGTTTCTATGCCTAAAGATGAATAGAGTTGGATTGATGGGATGGGAATACATTTTTAAAAGCTTGTTTAACTTTTTCATTGGTAAAATGTTAACTTCCAAGAACACTTATAATTGAAAGCATGTTGTATACCTATATTCATTGAGAACTTTAAAGAGAATTCTGTTATTGACAGCATATGTCATCTTTGGAATAACATTTCTTCAAGATATAGAGTAGTCAGTTTCTTGCTATATGATTGTCTTTTGTGATTATTTTTGAAGGAAGTCAAAGTATTTGGGGAGTGGTATTACTTCAATATTTATTTTTAAAGGCATGAGTAGCTTATAGCTTTGTTTTTTAATTTTCCTGTTAAATACAGGTTATAGACTTTTACTAGCAGTTAATCTGTATTTACATAAAAGTGATGTTCAAATAATATCACAGATAACTCATTGAACACATCTGTTATATTGAACTAAATTAAACCTTTTCTGTAGCTGCAGAAATTATTTAATTATTTAGGTGAAATCCTAGGATATACAGACAATTTACATGAAAGCTTGTTTGGAGGTTCTAGCAAGATAATTTACCTTCTCTTGAAGAATATCTTTCTGAATGTGAAAAATTCAGTGTCTTGAGTTAAGAGCTTCACTTTGGAAATGATGCACATGGAAAAGGAAGGATACCAGAATCAAGCCAAGTCATCTCACATCTAATTTGTAGAGCAGATAAACGTGTTATGAAGATCTTGCCAGTTGATTTATGGCCCTGCAAGTCGTGATGATATGCCATCCTGTCAATTGCTTAGCTTCTCAGTTTGTAATCTGGGAAATCTTTTCATTATCTTTTGGGTAAAAGTCCTTGTAGATAGTGTGCCCTACCTATAGCAGGAGTTCCAAGGATTTAGTGCCCACTCCTTCTCTGCTTAACCTAACTCTAGTTTTCTAGTTTTTCTGTCTCTGTTTTCTCTCCTCCAAAACAGGGCTTTTTTTATACTCTTTGGTTTTCAACAGCTCTACTTCGAAACATCCTACAAATTATTTTCTTCAGCCATCTGAAACTAAAGAGAAGGCTTAAAATAACATTACAGAAAAGCAAACCATGCCCTATGCCAAAGTCCTGGACCCTTGTACATTTCCTTAAAAAGGAAAGTCTTCTTGTTCATGGGCAACCTATGCTTTATCTTTCCCTGTGGTTACCTATCTGGATTACCACTATAGGTGGTTGCCATTGGCTAATAAAATGTTGTATTTTCCCTTGCCTATTTCTCTGACTTCTCTTTCCCATATTGTCTTTTTAGAGAGACTTAAACTCGCCACAGAATCTTGGTGATACTCTTTCCTTAATATTCTTTCCAGTGTGTAGTACTTCATTTCTTGAAGAAAGTCTGGCAGCTGTAGCTCTCATTTTGAAATTATAGAATGATCCCAAATAATAGAAGGCAAGGAAAATGAGTTGAAGTTAGAAACATTTGAGGAAGTAACTTTACAATGGTTGATGATGGGAGTAAAGTTGGATTAGGGAGTAAATTTGGAAGATTTCTCTAGATTCCAAAGCAAGTAATGTGAAGAATTTAACTTTGCATCTCACTCCTACTTCATTTCGTGATGCAAGGAGAGCTTGGTCCCTGTAACTACTTGTGTGATTACAGTAATAACAATAGTAATAATTAACACTTATTTTGAATTTAGTATGCACTAGACTCTTTGCTACTTGCTGCACATACATGATCTCATCTAATCCTTACAACAGTACTATCCAGTAGGTACTATCATTATTTTCAATTTACAGAAGAGGCCCAGACTCATAGAGTGAACCTAAGTCATTTTTTCAAGATCCTGTAGCTAGAAAGTGATCTAGTTCAGGTCCACCTGACTCAAAGCCCATGTTCTTAACCACCAGTCACCCTGCTTCCCCTCCAAATAGCTAACAAATTGATGACATGAAAAGTGCCCTAGAGACAAACTATACTGAGGTATTATACCGGGAAATTTTTAGTTAAAAGAAGAAAGGGAGCAGAAGAAAGTGATGGAGAGAGATTAAGAGGGAGAAATCTGTAGATTTCTATTTGTAAGTAGCAAAATTTTATTTTATTATTTATTTATTTATTTATTTATTTGAGATGGAGTCTCGCTCTGTCACCCAGGCTGGGGTGCAGTGGCGCGATCTCAGCTCACTGCAAGTTCCACCTCCTAGGTTCACGCCATTCTCCTGCCTCAGCCTCCCAAGTAGCTGGGACTACAGGTGCCCGCCACCACACCTGGCTAATTTTTTTTTTTTGTAGTAGAGAGGGGGGTTTCACCATGTTAGCCAGGATGGTCTTGATCTCCTGACCTCATGGTCCACCAGCCTGGGCCTCCCAAAGTGCTGGGATTACAGGCATGAGCCACTGCGACCGGCTGCAATATTTTATTTTTAAAGAGGCATTGAATTGTATGGTTACTTGAATAAAGATTTATAGATGCATTTATTTTATTTATATAAAGAAAATATATTTGTGCAAAATATTTGATGTTTGTAATCATGCAAACACTAGCAGACTGTTACCAAACTATTGCTATAAAAAGATACTAATTGGATTTTTTTAAATTAATTTTTTGTGTTCTTTGCAATTAAGATTATCTGTGTTGTGCTGATTTATCAACTTAATTTTTCAACAAATATTTATTGAGTGCCTACTGTGAGCCAAGCAAGCACTGTGTCAGAGATTGATCTAAAATAAGAAAAAATTCCTGTCTTAGTGATCTTACCGCCTAGTATGTGAAATAATCAAGTAAAGAAATAATCTTGAGGAGAAGTAAGCACAGGGTGCTGTGCCAACAGAGGGACTGGCTGTTGGGATCATGTATGGGTTTCTGGAAGAGGAGGCCTTTAAAACGCCCTGAATAATGAATAGAAGTTACCTATCATGACTTGCAGGATTTCTATTGGTTAATTAATAATAAGTACATCACTAGAAATACTAGAGGGAGATTTTAAAAAATTCAAATGGCTACATCTTCCCCTAAAGATTTTGATTATTCAGTTTGTGGGGAGGCTAGACATGAGTATTTTTTAAAAGTAGTCCAGTTAGGCCGGGCGCGGTGGCTCAAGCCTGTAATCCCAGCACTTTGGGAGGCCGAGACGGGCGGATCACGAGGTCAGGAGATCAAGACCATCCTGGCTAACACGGTGAAACCCCGTCTCTACTAAAATACAAAAAACTAGCCGGGCGAGGTGGCGGCGCCTGTAGTCCCAGCTACTTGGGAGGCTGAGGCAGGAGAATGGCGTGAACCCGGGAGGCGGAGCTTGCGGTGAGCTGAGATCTGGCCACTGCACTCCAGCCTGGGTGACAGAGCGAGACTCCGTCTCAGAAAAAAAAAAAAAAAAAAAAAAAGTAGTCCAGTTATACTAATGTTCTGCCATGGTTTGGAACCACTCAGATATTATCTCAGACATTGGTCCTAAAATGGTGCTTTCTAACAAGAACACTTCTTGATGTTGCTGCAGAGAAGTAATTACTGAGGAAGGGAGGATTAAAATACATTATTAATTCATGATGATAAAAGCACTTATTTCAAAATATAAAAGCAAATCTTTCTACATGAAGATTAAACAACTTTCCTAGGGAAGACTAGTCATTCTAGACAACTAAAGAAAGTATTAAGATGTCTCTCATATTCCACTTAAAAATACTGAGTGTAGAAAATGTTTCCTGTGAAACTAATATTCGGAGTCCTGCATAGAATTTTTTTTTGACAGAATCCTGCTCTGTCGCCCAGGCTGGAGTACAGTGACTCAATCTCAGCTTATTATAACCTCCACCTCTCGGGTTCAAGTGATCCTCCTGCCTCAGCCTCTCTCAAGTAGCTGGGATTACGGGCACGCACCACCATGCCCAGCTCGTTTTTGTATTTTTAGTAGAGATGGGGTTTCACCAGGTTGGCCAGGCTGGCCTCGAACTCCTGGCCTCAGGTGATCCACCCACTTTGGCTTTCCAAAGTGCTGGGATTACAGGCGTGAGTCACCATGCCTAACCTACATAGAAATATTAATATTAATATAACCTATGCACAATAGAACATTGAGTCATGAACGGATACATAGTTAGCCAAATCTGAAAGGTTACAAGTTTTTCATGAGTTCTTAACTGGAAGAGAGCAAACAAATGACAGTTAAAGGGGAGCTTTATAGATGAGAATGGTTGGGTAGGTGGTTATGCATTATTAGTGAATATAGGATGCTAATTGATTTTATTTATTTATAAAGCAAACCACACATTGTATACCCTTTTTGAAGTATCCTTATGAAGAGGAGAAAGGAATTATGGTGGTGGGGTTTTTTTTCTGTTTTTCTAAGTAGAGAAAGGTTTAGAATTCAACTGATGACATTTATTAATGCTTAACTAGAAGTGCAGGAAGGTTTCCTGTGTGCTGTTTAAATGACTGTATTAGATAATAGGATGTTAAATGGCAGGATATTTCTAGTGTCTAGTCCCTTTCATTTAGTTTGGTTTTATTGTTGACAAACTGTGATCCAGACTCATTAAGTAAATTAAGTAAATTTTCCAAAGTAACACCACTAGTTAAAGATAGAATAGGACTAGATTTGAGGCTTTTTAACACTTAGACTGGTGGTGCCCTTGCCAATATAGCCCACTATATTACCTTTATTTTTCAGAATTTTATTGTTCTTGCATTTTCAAGTCTAATTTTACTTTTTAAAATTTTGTATCATAATTTGTCTCCTGAAGGTCAAGTAACGTGGTTTGGTTATGAAAGTCCTCGTAGTTTCTGGGACTATATCAGAGTGGCTTGCCGGAAAGTTTCACAGAATTGTATCTGCAGCATTGAAAATATGGAAAATGTCAGTTCTTCTAGAGCTAAGGTAAGACATTAGTCAGAGACTCATTTCTGTTTTTTTTTCATTGCATGTATTTGGAATAGCAGGAAGGTGTGAAGCTACTTATTATGAATTTCCTTTTCTTAAGAAGCATAATAAAATACTTCCTGTTCTGCGATGTTTCTACATTTCTTGAATTATCTAAACTAGTGGCTCTCAAATAATGTTCAGCAGAACCCTGAAGATGTCCAAGACCCCTTCTTTAATGGGTACATAATGACAAAAGTATTTTATATAATATCAACATGTTATTTGCCTTTTCCCTTTCACTGTGTTGACATTTGCACTGCCAATACAGACATAATGGTGGATAAAACTGTTGGAACCTTAGCATGAATTAATGCAGTGACATCAAACTGTGCAAGTAGTCTTGAGTTCTTCCCCACTATGCAGTCAGTATTTTCTTTTAAAGATGGTTTCAACTTAAGAATGACCATGATGGAAACATTAATTCTTATTAAATCTCAACTTTGAGGATTTGTCTTTTTAATATCCTGAGTAATAAAATGGGAAGTATGCATAAAGCATTTCTGCAACGTACTGAAATATGATGGTTGCTTCAAGAATAACACTTGTACAATTCTTTGAACTGTGAGCTGAACTAGATATTTTTTAATGTAATATAATTTTACTGAAAAGAAAAACTTATAAACCATAATTTTTTGGACTTAGGCATTTGGCAGATATTTTCTCAGAAAAAAACAGAAGAAGAAAGAAGTGAGCCTATTACTTCAAGGAAACAGCTGACAGTATTTGTTGCCAATGGTGAAATTAAAGCTTTTAAGTAAAAACTAGAATTTTCGAAACTTATATTCACCATCTTAAGCTTCATAGCTTCCCAATTTAGAAAAGCTTTTATAAAACATTGATGTTGATATCAACAAATTTATTTTTAAATTATTTAATGAATTGTGTCAACATTGGATAGAACTGCATAACTTGTATTTTCCAAATGATCAATTCATGGAATTACAAAATCAGGTATGGGTAAAAAGATCAATTCAAAGTGCAAGATAGGTTAGTAGATTTAATTTACTAGTATGAAAAAGTCATTAATATGATTACAGAAATGTATCACTTAGTGAGTTTTGATCTAGAACAAAAGATAATATCTACACTTATCTGAAAAGACTATTAAAAGATTCCCTTTCCAACCATGTATCTTGTGAAGCTAGATTTTCTTAATATACTTCAACCAAAACAACACATTGTAACAGATGGAATGCAGAAGCAGATATCTAATTCTCTTGTATTACGCCAGACACTAAAGGGGTTAGGAAAAAAATGTAAAACAGAGATACTTTTCTCACTAATATTTTGCTTAGGAAAATAGTTATTTTCTTAAAAATATGTTATTTATGTTAACATATAATGGGTTTATTGTTTTGTTTTGTTTTGCTTTATATTTTATTTTATTTTATTTTTTAGAGGCAAGATCTTGCTCTGTTGCCTGTGTTGGAGTGCAGTGGTACTATCACAGCTCACTGCAGGCTAGAACTCCTAGGCTCAAGTGATCCTCCGACCTCAGCTTGCTGAGTAGCTGGGACTACAGGTGCATGCCACCATGCCTGGCAAATTTTTAAAATTTTTTCTAGAGATAGTGTCTTTCTTTGTTGCCCAGGCTGGTCTAGAACTCCTGGCTTTGAGCTGTCTTTCTGCTGCAGCCTACCGAAGTGCTGGATTACAGGCGTGGGTCACCATGACCGACTTGTTATTTTTGAATTACCTAATATTTAAGTTTCCAGTTTTGACTTGTGATACAGTAAATTTGGTAGATATAGCCTACATAAAACTTCTTTGGGGTCCTCAGTAATTTTTAGGATTGTAAAATGTCTGAACTATTAAGTCAAACAAATTGAACATCCCAAAACTGAAAATGTGAAATCTGAAATGATCTCAAAACTAACTTTTGAACACCACCATGATGTTCAAAGGAAATGCTAAATGGAGCATTTAATGCAAATATTCCAAAATCAAGAAATACTCAGAATCTGAAATACTCTTGTCCCAAGCATTTTGAAAAGAATACTTAACCTGTATCAGCTTTTGTATTTATTTTATTGAATTGTCAGAGTAGCTTTACTATTTTGACATTTATAAATTACAGAATGAAAGATGAAGTGGAAGATAAAGATTGAAAATTGATATTTACAGTTTTAAGATGAAGACATCATTCATTGTTTCACAATTATAGAATTATAAATTATATATCTATGTAATAAGCTAAAGTATAACAATTATCTTTCCAAAGTATAGTTTCCAAGTTTTTTGTTCTTGCATCCTTTTTTATTTAGGATTTTTTTTTCTTTTGGAAAATTTTGTTCAGCAAAATTGATGAAGATATGTTCGAATTAAATATTTTGTAAGCACGAACTGAGTATATGTTTTAAAACCAAAATCTATAATGTTTAAATGTAGTGACATAATTAGAAACACAGGTAAAACATTTTAGCTCCTTAATATGAAAGTATATTTTGGGTACAGTTAATGGCTATGATTTTTGTCACCTTTTTGAGACTATAACTATAAAGTTCACTTGCTAAAGCCACTGCTCCTTCCTGCCAGTCTTCAACCAAGGGGTTGTAGCAACAAGGAACTTCCTGCTTCAATATCTTTCAACTCTCTCAGGCTGGATCAGTTTTCTTCTCTGTCTCACATGTTTTTAAACCAGTACATTTCTTCATTTGTAAAATAATTATAGTTAGATTTTCTTTTTTTAATTAAATTTTTCCTTCAGATGTTTAAATCCTATTTTATTACATATTTACAGATGTCTTTTTTGTCCCAACTATTGTCCTTTGACGTGTTTCCTCAAACTACTGAATTTTAATTCATTTATTTACTTTTAATATTTGAACTACAGATTTTAAAATATGCAATGTGAATTCCCCTTTGCATCTTAGTTGAGTTTTATCAGTTTTCCTTTTTTTTTTTTTTTTTTTTTTTGAGACAGAGTCTAGCTCTGTCTCTCAGGCTGAAGTGCAATGGCACGATCTCAGCTCACTGCAACCTCCACCTCTCGGACTCAAGCAATTCTCTTGCCTCAACCTCCCAAGTAGCTGGGACTACAGGTGTGTGCCACCACACGTGGCTAATTTTTGTAATTTTGGTAGAGATGGGGTTTCACCATATTGGCCAGGCTGATCTCAAACTCCAGAGTTCAAGTAATCTGCCCACCTCGGCCTCGCAAAGTGCTGGGATTATAGGCGTGAGCCACAGCACCCAGTCTCAGTTTTCCTTTATGTTTTCTTTATGACTTAAGAATTGTATCTAGGTTTCTTTTTGCTAAGGTTTAGGCTAAGGTTAAACATTAGCTGTAATTTGAATAAATCAGATCTATAAGAAGTATTCTAGATGCTACATAAACGTTCTCATTTTCAAATCAAAAGTAGGAGAGAGGAACATAACAGTATATTCTAAACCCTTTCAATAGAGGGGAGGATATATTTATGAAACTAGCATATCCCAAAATACAAAAAGTAATTAAGAAGTTAATAAACATTAGAAATGTAGCATTTGGACCTGGGTAGAAGAAAGAAACCCAAACCCTAGCCAACCAACTCTCTTAACAAGGCTCTTGGAACTAATTCCTGCACAGCAAAATGTTATCCAGCAGAGATTTAATATTTATTCTGTGAAGTATTGGTATTGAGTATCAAAACACCATAGAACAACCATGTTCCAAATCCCGCATTTATATCTTTGTTTTGCTCAGGCCTCAAACAGATTCCGTTTAGTGGGGAAAGAGAATTCTTTGAGTTGCCTGGTTATGCTGGGAAGAGTCTGTGGAGGAAGATTACCTTTGTCTTTATTAATTGCAATGAAAAGAGCAGTTTATTTAATCTACTCAGTAAGTCACATCTGTCACGTGCCTGGATTGAAGGATTAAACAGATGCCTCAGATGGCAGGTTTATTGAGGCTTAGAGCTGCAATCTTGAATGACTACTAGCATAGTGTCATTTTACCTTGACATATGTGAAAAGATATTTCAGAACTGAAACACAGCTAAATTTGCCTGGTGAACAGTATACAGCTCAGTACACTTTATCACAATTCTATCACGATTATCTGTCCTGGTACCACTTAGATTCATATCATAGAAGCTTGTCACCATGGACAATCTCACACTTTTGTCTAGGTTAAGATCAATGGGCCAGGCATGGTGGCTCACGCCTGTAATCCCAGCACTTTGGGAGGCCAAGGCAGGTGGATCACCTGAGGTCAGCAGTTCGAGACCAGCCTGGCCAACATGGCAAAACCCTATCTCTACTTAAAATATGAAAAATTTATGGCCGGGCGCGGTGGCTCAAGCCTGTAAATCCAGACTTTGGGAGGCCGAGACGGTGGATCACGAGGTCAGGAGATTCAAGACCATCCTGGCCTACGCGGGTGAAAACCCCCGTCTCTATTAAAAATACAAAAAACTAGCGGCAAGGATGGCGGGCCGCTGTATTACCCAGCTACTCGGGAGGCTGAGGCAGGGAGAATGGCGGTAAACCTGGGAGGCGGAGCGCTTGCAGTGAGCCAAGATCGCGCCATTGCACTTTAGCCTGGGAGACAGAGCGAGACTTCGTCTCAAAAAAAAAAAAAAAGAAAAATTAGCCAGGAGTGGTAGCGCATGCCTGTAATCCCAGCTACTCTGGAGGCTGAGGCAGGAGAATCGCTTGAACCCAGGAGGCAAAGGTTACAGTGAGCGGAGATCATGCCATTGCACTGCAACCTGGGCAACAGAGACTCCATCTAAAACAACAACAACAACAACAACAATGAAATGCTAACCATTCCCTTTCTCTACTAAGAATCTGTGACTAGTTTAGCCTATTTTGTAAAACTTAAACATAGCCTAACAATAGAATAAAATATTTGAGTTGAGGATCATGTTTGTAATCTTTGTATCTCCAATACATTTGCAGCTATTTTGGCAGTCAGTCAGAGTACTAGAAAATCTCCTCACACAATTTAGGGGACTATTTTTAGGCCTTTTTTTGCATTAATCTTCGTAATTTCCCCTACTCCAAAGATAGTCTTTCAGGGGCCTCAAGTAAAAACCTGGAGTGTTTACAGTTGCCCTTCACCTTGTTTGCCCTTGAACTCTAACCTCTCTCTCTCCAGAACTAGACTGTGAAATCATCAATCAGCTGTTTTACCTCTTCCCTGCTGCTTTCAGCTTTGCTTATGGGACTTTGCTTTGAGCTACGGATGACTTAAGTTGGCAACGACCCCATAGGAAAACTGCATGCACAACTCCAGGCACATTTGTCTGCAGTTCAGTGGCAGTTCCAAGCTCCAACTTATGTTTATCTGCCCAAGGAAATAAAAATCCCCACCTCCACTGCTTTCTGCTTAGTCTCTATACCTAGGATGTGAATAGACAAATAACTTTAGGCTAAAGCCAAGATGGATGTGCGGCTCAGCTCATGTAACATCCATCTCTCCAGGACTGTGGCCACTCAAGTTCTCATGCCTTGGTTGCTCTCTTATATCTTAAATGTGTTACTTCGCTTATTTTATTCAACTTTTATAGTTGTTCTCAGCAGTAGGTCCCTCTAATACAAGATATTCTGTTATCACTGGAACCTGATCGTTTTCTTACCTCTGGGATCAACTCTGTTTTAGACTCCAATTACACCCTTCTAAATAAATTCTCTGCTTCTACTCCTCCCTTCAACTTATTATCCCTTCAGCACCAAGTTGATCTTATAAAATGCAAATCAGATTACAATATTCTATCAATTAAAAAAACTCTCAAGTAGCTCCCCCACTGCACTGAGAATAACATCTGAACTTTTAATCATGGCCATATCTTGTATTCTGCACCTTGCTTACCATGCTCAATATTTGCACAGCAAATTTGTTGGATGGAAGGATGCATGGATATATGGATGTCTGATGTGACTAGCATATTCAGCAGCTGGTCTAATTCAACAACAGAAGGAATGTACAAGATAAGCAACCAGAAACCTAAGAAAGCCAAATCTAGCTAAAAACAAGAACTGCTATTAAATCTACTCTGGAGAAAGGTAGCCTCAGAGTTGCTGTAAATTTTCATACAGAATGTCCAGTATACAGTAAAAAATCATCAGGCACATCAAGAAACAAGATTGAATGACTGTAATCAAGAAAAATAAAAAAGACAATTGAAACAAACCTATGGGTAATAGAGATTATGGACTTTTAAGCAATTGAAATAGGTTCAAGAAAATGGAAATATGAATATTATGAGAAAACTGAAATACATAAAATTACTAGATTATTGGAATATGTTAAAATTCGAAGGCCAGGTGTGATCACTCACATTTGTAATCCCAGCACTTTGGGAGGCCAAGGTGAGCAGATCAGTTGAGCTCAGGATTTCAAGACCAGTCTCGGCAACATGGTGAAACCCAGTCTATATAAAAAATACAAAAATTAGCCAGGTATGGTGGTATGCACCTGTAGCCCCAGCTACTTGGGAGGCTGAGGTGGGAGGATCACTTGATCCTGTGAGGCCGAGGTTGCATGCAGTGAGCTGAGATCGCACCACTGCACTCCAGCCTGGGTGACAGAGCAAGACCCTGTCTCAAAAAAAAAAAAAAGAAAGAAAAGAAAAAAACAAGACAAAACAAAAAACAGATAAAACTACAAAATATACAGTCTTATACACACAGAGGAGTTATACTAAATTGACCATTTTCTGAGCCATAATTTATCTCAGTGAATTTCAGAGGATTGAAATTTTATAAAGTATGTTCTCTAACCACAGTGGAATTAAGCTAGAATCAAAAATAAACAAGGAAAAAATAACAAGAAAATGTCTGTATGAGTGAAACTGAGGAGAACTGCTAAGTAATCCATGGATGAAAAAATAAATCACCGTTGAAATTGAAAAATATTTGGAAAGTACTGATAATGAAAATACAACATATAAAAAAAAACTTGTGCTTAGAGGAATAGGCTTAAATAGGCTTTTGTGTATTTTATAAAAGAAAGGAAACTGGAAATTGGTGATCAAAAGTTTCATCTCAAGAAGCTGTGAAAAAAGATATACATTAAAGTCAAAGTAGAAGGAAAGAAATAACAGTAAAAATTCAATAAAATTGAAACAAATATGTAAGAAAATCAACCAAACTAAAAGTGTTTTTAAAAAGATTAATGCAATTTATAAGCTTCTAGCAAGACTATTCAAGAAGATCAAAAGATAATATAAATTACCAATATGAGGAATGAAGAAGAGGCCAAGTGTGTATATCTCACAGACATTAAAATCCTGAAAAGGATATTACGAATAACTTCACATCTATTATATAAATTTGAAAATTTAGAAGAAATGGGAAGTTTCTTTTAAAAAATTTCTCACCAAAACTAACACAAAAAGCGTGGAAATATCTGAATATCTAATATTTGCTAAAGCAATGTAATCTATAGTTAAAAATCATCCCATTGCAAACCCATTTTTAAATTGTTTTCTTCTTACAGGTTTTTAAAAATTCATTGTATTTTATGGATAAGAGTTGTCTGTCAGATATTTATAATTGAATTTTAATTTTCCTACTCTGCTTTTTTTTTCTTTCTTTTTTTTTTTTT
>NW_016803701.1:1988780-1994123 GCF_001698545.2 Rhinopithecus bieti | reverse complement strand
ATAAATTACCAATATGAGGAATGAAGAAGAGGCCAAGTGTGTATATCTCACAGACATTAAAAATCCTGAAAAAGGATATTACGAATAACTTCACATCTATTATATAAATTTGAAAATTTAGAAGAAATGGGAAGTTTCTTTTAAAAAATTTCTCACCAAAACTAACACAAAAAGCGTGGAAATATCTGAATATCTAATATTTGCTAAAGCAATGTAATCTATAGTTAAAATCATCGCATTGCAAACCCATTTTAAATTGTTTTCTTCTTACAGGTTTTAAAATTCATTGTATTTTATGGATAAGAGTTGTCTGTCAGATATTTATAATTGAATTTTAATTTTCCTACTCTGCTTTTTTTTTCTTTCTTTTTTTTTTTTTAACTCTCTTAAATGCTGACAGCTCATTCCCTGAAACAGGAAAGAAGGTGGAGTGTATAGGTATTAACATAATTAGGCTGGTCAGTTTGGTGGTAGTAAAATGAATTTCTTCTCTTCTAATTGTGTCTTTTTCATTTGTGCATAAAGTAGGGATAGTGTTGTAACCTAACTCACACAATTACTGGGAGAATTACTTATCTTCTTAATGTATATAAAGCTCTTAAAACAGGGCTTAGCACATATTAATTACATTTTTAAGTGTTGACTACTTTTACTTATTTATTTTTTCATAAACCTTCATTTTATGGATCACTATTACCAACTGAAAAGGTCTAAATTCCTTAATCTAGTTTTTAAGTTGTTCTACTTCTTGACCCAAACAATCTTTATAAGTCTGTTTATCTTCTGTGCTAGTGAAAGTTCCTTTGTTAAAGAAAGGAAACCGTTAAAATTAGCGCGACTTATCCTTACAATGTAACAGAATTTCATACACATTCAAATACAGGAAACTAAATGCAGCCCAGTTTTGTGTGGATTGAAATTAATAAATCAGGAAGGAAGATTTTCCCTACATTTCTTATCTAGTAACAGCATAGACTCCTGTGCTGAATTTTCTCTGGAGAGCAATTTTCCTGACTTCATTGGTGAAATTGTAACCTTTTGATTCAAGACACCACTATTAGTTTCTGTGTCTTTTAGATGAAATTTCAAGAGAGAATTTTGAGACTACTGGCCAGCCGGTAGCTTGCCTCTTCCTTCCTCGGTTCCAATCAACCACAGCTAAGCTAAAAGGGATGTTGAGCTTGATAGGTAAATTGACTTGCATGCTAACCACACCCATATCGTTCGTTTTCTTCCCAGTAGTAGTACTGCTGCTTCTAGCCTGCATTCTACTACTGCCTAGATTGACTCCTTTGTGACTTTTCCTATCCCAGAGTTTGCTGAATTCACTACACTTGTAGATGTTTCTAGAGTATGTTTTTTTTTCCCTTTCTGGCAGTTGACAATCATGTATATTGATTAGTGTCACCTTTATACTGCCATTGCAGTGTTTTGATTTTTTATATATTCAGTCTTCATGAAGTTTTTTAGAGATTTGTGAAAGAGTTGAGTGAAAATGAAAATAATTGACTTATAAAATTCTTACTTACAAATATGATCTCTTATATTCTTTCGTTCTAAATAGAAAGTCCATAAGAAAATTAATTACATTTAATAAGAATTGTCTGTTTCTGTGATTCTGTGCTAGAATTGCTGGCTTCTGTTTTTTGTTGTTTGTTTTTCTAGTTTAAATATTTGGTAATAGCTTTTAGAATTCTCTGGGGACACCAAATTCAATAACTCATGATTTGGATTCATGATAAATCATGAAATTTGGATTTTATTACTAGTTGTATAAAACTTCCCACTGGAAGGACAGGATTGAAAATTTTGTTAAATAAGTGATGTTAAGACTGATTATCTTTATTAATGAGAGAGAACTCTGTTTTTCATGATTTATGAGAGGGCTCATTTTAATTAGTTTGTTGATTTGGGGTATTGAAGTAGAGAGCTATATAATTACATTATGTAATTCAAAAGAAGTCTCTAACCCAAGTAGCTCAGCATTAATGTTCTGTCCCTTCAGAGGACAGAAAGTTAGTTTGACATGCTGTATCCTACCTATTCAGAAAAACAAAATATATACTCTAGATAATCAAAATTTATCTATTTTATCTACTTAAATATTTTCTTAGTTGTTATCAAATGTATATTTTGAATGGCTGTTTTACATATTAAAATACTTATATTTTGATGGCACAGTGACAAAATATTTTTTTAATTTTTTTTATATTTGATTCTTTTTTCTTCCTTTTAGGGTAGAGCCTGGATCAGAGTAGCACTCATGGAAAAACATTTATCTGAATACATCTCTACAGCTCTGAGAGACTTCAAAACAACCAGGTTTAAAAGTCCTTTTAATTTTCTAATATATATTTGAAAGAATCACCTAAAGACTTAAAAATCAGAATAGGATGAAGAATCAGTTTCTAAAATCTTCAACCATTTTATTTCCTCATTTTGTTACTACTCAGATAAATCCACTGTTTCTTACGAAAATGTAATTTGTCAACTAAACATACATCTACCTTTCTGTAAAAAGATACACATTATACCTGGAATATCCTTCTTCTAAATCATTTCTGATTCGTACTCTTTCAACTCTTGAAGCTTCATTCTCCTCATAGACTATTCCCTGATGGATTTGAAGATTTAACTATGAAATTTCAATAGCATCTTTTTTATTTTCACCACCACAG
Source organism: Rhinopithecus bieti (assembly GCF_001698545.2). NCBI lineage: Eukaryota > Metazoa > Chordata > Mammalia > Primates > Cercopithecidae > Rhinopithecus > Rhinopithecus bieti. The sequence goes on along the minus strand of NW_016803701.1, from coordinate 1,991,445 downwards.
TGTTTCCTTATTTTTTTGCTTGTAAAGAATATAAATTGGCCGGGCGCGGTGGCTCACACCTATAATCCCAGCACTTTGGGAGGCTGAGGCTGGCAGATCACCGGAGATCTGGAGTTCAAGACCAGCCTGACCAACATGGAGAAACCCCATCTCTACTAAAAATACAAAATTAGCCAGGCATGGTGGTACATGCCTGTAATCCCAGCTACTCGGGAGGCTGAGGCAGGAGAATAGCTTGAACCCAGGAGGCAGAGGTTGTGGTGAGCCGAGATTGTGCCATTGCACCCCAGCCTGGGCAACAAGAGAGAAACTCTGTCTCAAAAAAAAAAAAAAAAAGAATATAATTAGTAATTTATTTAATTCATATGTATAATTAATTTTGCTTATCTTTTAGGAAAATCTAAACCATTGTTTTCTTGGATTGTATAAAGATGACATCCTGTGCCATGTGAAAAATAGGACTTTGTTAATTTTTTATGATGGTAGAAAAAGGTACATATTAGGACAACAGTCATTCCTAATTAGCACTCAACTACTAATCTTTATTTGTTGCTGTTGAAGAAGCCACTTTTCTCCATATCAAAAGTATTTGTAAATGAAAAGGTTTAATAATTTTAATAACTTAGACATAAACTGTTCAATGTAGTAGCCACTAACACATGCCATATATAAATTTAAATTAATTAATATTACATAAAATTACAAATTTAATTTCTCAAGTGCTGTATCACATTTCAGATGTCCCATGGCCACATGTAGCTCATGGTTACCCAATTGGACAGATTTAGAGTGTTTTCCTCATCACAGAAGGTTCTGTTGGGCAGAGCTGCCTGAGATATTTCTAAATTACCATTCTTTTCTCTACCTCATTAATCATATTTCTGAAAGAAGAGAAAATAATTACAACTATAAACTAGTTTTGATAGAAAAAAACAAGCACAAAGAAATCATATCTTTGAGATCTTAAATTCCATATCCTAATGCAGGGTTTGACATTCTGGATTTGGAGAAAATCTGGGCATTTATTATGACACATTCTTTCAACTAACTAGCTGGTACTAATTAAGTATCTTTATTCAGTTGCCTTTATTTTTCGTGGTGATATAATAGTAAACTTTTAATTTTGAGATACAAAAAATATAATTGTCATGATTGTAAGTTTGACCAGAATAGAAAGACTTTTAGCTAAAAGAAATATTTGCATAAAGTACATCTGATATATACTTATTTAACTTCTTTTCAAGCAACGTGACACTTGAGATATTTCCCAAGATAAACAATGAGATGATGATAAACCCTTAGACATTTGAAATGAACTTTATAAAATGAAACATTTGTTTATCATAACTAAGTTTCATTATGAAACTTAAGCATTGAGGATACTAAGGCTTTGAAAATGAAAACAAAGAATAGTATCAGAATCTAGTAGCTCAATTCTAAAAATCCTATGTTAATTAAATCAAAATCTAGTTTGCATAGTAATCATTTCCTGTGCAATTACAATATTGAATCAAAGTTATGATAGTCTTTTCCAAATAGAAATTAAATAATTAATAATCTCTCTAAATTGTTAGTCTTGTTTCTTAGTTTAAATGATTGGGTGGGGTAGAAATAGTTCTTGAATAGATTATTTTTAGAACAAGTAGTTTAAATATTTAAAGGAAATGCTTTCTGCCTTGTTCTTACATGTTAACCTGCTTTTTCATAGAAAGGAAATGATTCAGCTCTAAAAAAGTACATGAAGTAAAAATATTCTTGTAACAATACATAAACATGCAGTCTTCAAACAGAAACATGGCTTAGCGTACAATGTTCATATATATATGTCTAATACATAGATATATGCACACATGCATATAATATTTATACATATACATTTATTGAATAATAGCATTTAAATGTGAATATAATGGCTTTGTAACTCTCAAAGGAAGTAAGTAGGGTGTTATTTCAGAATTTTATCTTACAAGTTAACTTAAAAGTGTGGAAAAAAATCTTATTTTGTCCCTCTATTTACACTATCTTTTTTTTACTGAGATGAAACCAAAGAAATTTCTTAATTCTAATTAAATTTGATTGCAAACTTCTAGTCAAGACAAGTATATTCATAAGATTAGATTTGTAAAATACAAACAATTAGAAAGAGTATTTGTACCTTACCTTTTATCTGGATGCTTCCTGAAGTAAGTACTCCTAGAAGAATGAGAAATTATCTCTAATCTTTAGGAATCTAGAGAATATCTGAATAAAGTAGATTTCTTCATGTTCTACTCTTCACAGATAAAGAGTAATGATAGCCTTTAAAATAGTAATGCAAGTGTTTATCCCAGTACCAGAGGAGGAGCTTCATGAACTAAGGCAGGCAGGCTTGAAAGCACTAATCAGTGAAAACCCAAGGATAAGTTTGGGTGGAGGAAGGGTGGGAGTAGAGATAAAATAAATTTTGAATGCATGACTGTGGCTCCAAAGCATTGAAGAAATATGTGTGATCTTTTTGCTAAGGTGTAGGATGTCTTAATGAGCAGTTGTAAAAACGAACAAAAACTTTGAAGAGTTACATGGCTTAGGGGTTGGGGTATAATTGGAAAATAGCCAGAGTTGAGAAGTTGGCAGAGTGAAGATTAGAATCTAAGCTAAAAAAAAAAAAAAAAAAAGAGAGGCCGGG
>NW_016803701.1:1957367-1988131 GCF_001698545.2 Rhinopithecus bieti | reverse complement strand
AAAAAAAAAAAAAAAAATAGAGAGACTTGTTTTGGTAGGTTACTGGGAGACCTTCAAATGAGAACTGACATAAAAACTGAATTAATTTGTTCAAATTTTTAATTTCTCTTTACCCACAGACTAAAAAATAATTAGTAAATTTAAATTGAAAATAGTATATGATATTTCAAACACAATTGAAAATGTAACAAGAATTTGAAGTAAAAAATTTGGAAAATATAAAGATAAATTAGCTTTATGGAAATTCATTTGTTTACTTTGCAATTATATCACAGTATTTAATTTATAATGAAAAAGTTGTGTTCAAAAGAAATATTAATTTTCACAATGTTATAGCACAAATCGAAGGAAGCAGTAAAGTATAAAATAAAACTTTGTAAATTACTGAGCTGTCACAAAGAGAAAAAATGAGTTGACAAACACTTTTCTCAATTACAGAAAAGTAAACAGAATAGTGATAAGTAACCAAAATCTTTTAAGAGTTAAGAATGCATTTTGGAATCTGAGTATGTATTGAAGTTTTACATTATTAAGATAGAAGATACATTGAACATAATAAAAATTAACACTTTGTGTTTCAGAGGACACCATGAAGAAGGCAAAAAGATGACAGAATAGGAGACAATTTTTACAGATCATAATCTGATAAGGCAGCGGTCCCCAACCTTTTTGGCAGCAGGGACTGGTTTTGTGGAAGACAGTGTTTCCACGGACCGTGGTGGCAGGGAATGGTTTCAGGATGAAACTGTTCCACCTCAGATCATCAGGCATTAGTTAGAGTATCATAAGGCACATGCAACCTAGATCCTTCACACGTGCAGTTCACAGTAGGGTTCTTACTCCTGTGAGAATCTAATGCCTAAGTGAAGGAGCTGGAGCTCAGGTGATAATGTTCACTGGCCCACCACTTACCTCCTGCCCTGCAGCTCCAGTTCCTAACAGGCCATGGACAGGTTCTGGTTCATGGCCCAGGGGTTGGGGACCCCTGTGATAAGGGTTTTGTATCTACAATGTATATAAATAACTTTTACAACTCAGTAATAAAAAGACAACTTATTTAAAAATGGGCAATGAATCTGAATAGACACTTCTCCAAGGGGAGTATACAGATGGCTAATAAACACTAAAATATTGTTTGACATCATTAGCCATCAGGGAAATGCAAAACCACAATGAAATAACCCTGCATACTAACTAGGATGGTTATGTTCAAAAAATCACTTAATAACAAATTTTGGTGAGGATTTTGAAAAACTGAATCTTTCATACATTGCTGGGGGGAAAAGAAAATTGTGCACTCACTTTGAAAAGCAACCTGGCAATTTTTCAAAAGGTTAAACATAGAGTTACCATATGACCCAGCACATGACTCCTAGGTGCATGTGTGTCTGTATCCATGTAGCGGAATATTATTCAGGCGTAAAAAGAAATGAAGTACTGATTCATGCTGCCACATGGATGTACCTTGAAAACCTACTAAGCTTAGCAAAGAAGCCAATCACAAAACACCAGATAGTGTGTGATTCCCCTCTTCCTTTAGTTATCAACTTTCTGTCTCCTCATCCTCAATCTCTTTACTACTGCTGGATCAATCCCACCCTTATAGAACATATACCGGTACCTCCTACCTTAAAAAGAAAAAGATTCTCCATTGAACCTATAATTCCCCTCTGCCAATGCTAATTTCACAATTCCACTTCATCACCAGACTTCTCCGAAGCACTTCTTCGCACTGCCATCATTTTCTTACTTTAGAGTCATTCTCTTATCCACTTTTCTCTGGCTTCTGCCCCTCATCACTCCACCAAGAATTTTTAAAAGAATACCAATTGCTAATAATCTACAAACTACCCAATGTAATGGATATTTCTCTGTCCACATTGTACTCCATCTCCCAGCTACTTCCAGTAGAAGTTGACTACTTCATCATTCTTGAAAAAAATCTCTGCACCTTTAAATTATGCAACATTCCGTGACTTTTCCTTAATTGCTGTCTTTTTCTTCATCTTTTCCACTGAACAATATCTGACTGTTCATATTCTCTGGGCTCAGTCCTGCATTTTCTGCTTTTTTTCCTCTGTTCATTTTTCTCTCTATTCTCTCTTCCTGGAGTTTCATCCATTCCCCTGACTTGAAATACCATCCATGTGACCATGATACCACATTTAAACCTCTAGCTAGATAGTTCAGATATACTGTTTTTTTTTTTTTCCCCTGTAACTCTGTTCACCCCTTCTTAGCAAATGGTATCACTGCCTACCTACATAATTGATTAAGGGAGTATCTAAAAATCATACCTGATTCCTCTTTCTCCCTCATTCCCTGTAATTAATCCGTAAGCAAGTCTTACTGATCCTACCTCCAAATGTATTTTGAATCTATTTATTTACCTTTATCTCCACTGCTCTTACGCTCATCTAGATCTCTTTTATCTGTTGTCCAAGGCTCACCTGTTGGCCTCCTGACCTTCCAGTTTGCCCGCATTTAGTAGCCATCTAGCTTCCAGCTGATCTTAAAAGTAAAAGAGATTATGTCAACTCCCACTTAAAACATTGAAATGATTTCTTATTACATTAGCCAGAAGGCCCTGGTGGCTGTCATATTTCCTGGAGTCAGATCCTGGTTTCTCTACTCTAGCTGTATCTATCTTGGACAAGTTGCTTAATCTCTCTGGAGAATAATATGTAGCGGCAAAGTTAACAAGATGATTCATGTGAAGTTATTACTATGCCTGCCACTCAATAAGTGTTCATTATTATTATTATTAATGTTCTGTGGCCTACAGATCATTGTGTGATCGGACTTATGTGGGCTAAGGTATCAGGTTAAACACTTGAGAATGCCTTACTTAATGACTCTTTCCAAAGTTGGACTTTCCTTCCCTTTGTCTCTACCTCAACAACCTGTTTATTTACTTTATATTTATCATCATCTGTAATTATCTTTTTCTTTTGTTTCTTGCTTTTCTGTTCCCCTAGACTATATGCTCCATAGAGAGGATCTAAATCTAACTTATTTACCATTGTAACTATAGTACCTAGCACAGTTCTTGTCACATAAAAGGAACTTAATATATAATATATATTTGTTGATTAAAATAATTAATGAATCTCACATTCTTGGCAAGACCTTTGGAGGTTGACTTTTTCATCAGTTTTTCATTTTAATTAAATTTGACTTTGAATGTAACATCTATTTATAACGCAAGGATCTGTGTTATATGTCATGAGGGAGAATTTTCTTATATCCCCTTTTAGTAGTTTCTTATATTAAACTGGGGGAAGAGAACAAGCATGCCAATAATGAATTTTCTTTGGTTTATAACACAAGCTTTCTCATATTTTAATAATTGTGTTTTCAAATACGTAGAATAACTTTTGACTCCCACAAAAGGAAAATTTGAAGCATGACATTAGATAGTATCAACATAATTTATATTTATTATTCACCTTGGATCCCATCCAAAGGATATTTGTTATTGAACTACTTATAATTCCTTAAAATATTCTTACAGAGTGGACAGTAAGGTGGCATTATAGGAATATATTTCAGTTAGAGTTAAATTATATATGGTAAAAGAAAAGCATATTCTTGTAAGGGCATTATTTTAAATACTTTTCTAGTCACTAATGTTTTTCTAATCGACATATAAATACTTGGAAAGGGTGGTATACCTAATAATATCAGGAAGTTTTTTTCCCAGATCACAGTAGTATCAAATAGTTGCTTGTAATTTTTCTTCACTTCTGAAATATAAAAGTATATTTAAAGGTATAGTCTCTAATATATAAATCTTTAAATGGAAGTTTCATATGTATTTTTTACTTTGGTACTTTCAACATTTATAATATATTGAAATTAAGCAGTACAATGTTTTGGTTAGATTCTTCTCATTTATACATATACATATGTACGTGTTTTATATATATGTTTTTTTTTTTTTTTTTGGAGAAAGGGTTTTGCTCTGTCACCCAGGCTGGAGTGCAGTGGGGCCATCTCAGCTCGCTTCAACCTCTGCCTTCTTGACTCAATCAATCCTCCCACCTCAGCCTCCCAAGTAGCTGGGACTGCAGGCATGTACCACCATGTCCGGCTAATTTTTTTGTATTTTTTGTATGGATGGGGTTTCACCATGTTGCCCAGGCTGCTCTCTAACTCCTGGGCTCAAAGGATCTGCCTGTTAAGGCTCCAAAAGTGCTGGGATTACAGGCATTAGCCACCAGGCCTGGCATAAAAATTTTCTTTAGAACAAAAAATATTTTAACTAAAAAAAGGGAATTTTAGTATATATATCTTACTATTGTTGGATTAGTCATCTCAGGCTTTACTCATGGCTCATTTATTGTATGACCTTGGTTATATAAGCAAAGTTTAATGTTCCAATTTTTCAATGAGGTAAAATGAAAAGGTTGAAATTTTACTTTGAAAGTATTGACCACAGGAATCATATTTTAGTCAAATTATTGATATATTAGTTTGCATAAGAGAATAAATTAATTTTCAAGACAGCTTCTACCTTTTCATACACATCAATGAAGTTTTGATTAAATGGTAAAATATCTTCTCAGATCAATTCAGTTTTCTAAATACTGAATTACTAAAATCTATTATCTCAAGCTCAGAAGTATATCTTCTGAAAAATTTTTTTCTTAACCAGAAGTAATAATTTAAAAGTTCAGCATATAATGGGCAATTCTCTTAACTAGCCCTTCCTCTTCCATTTTTTCTTTCCTCTTTTGCTGTTATATTAAATCAGGCCTTATACTTAAGGTATGGTTTTTTTCAGTGGAATTATTGATTTTACATATAGCAACCATTTTGCTTAAATCATTCGCTTAGAAAATTTACTTATTTACTGATGATTAAAACTAAAGCCAAAAACTCATTAAAAGATTATTATATGCACACACATATAAAAGACCTTTAGATTTTAAAAAATTTCTCAAACCAGTTAATTTTTTGGTGTGGTGTTCTTCAGTACTCCCTAGTACAAAGGTGCCATTAGAAGCAAGCAAGAATAGTTTTGAGCTGATTTTTGGAATGTATTTTTTAAACAATGGTAGGTTCAAGATGAAAAATAAGAAAAGTAGACCTTTTCTTATATAAGAAGAGTAGACCTTTTCTTATATAAGAAGTACTAGGAATAATGGGTTATTGCCAATATCAAAAAAACAAGATTGTCTTCCAAATTCATATGTCTCATAGAATTTAGTGGTCTGAAACCGTTAGAAGCATAGTTCTTTCAAGGGTTAATAATATATTCTGCCAATAGCCAACTTAGTTATTGGACCAGGGACAAAGTCTCAGTCTCAAAAAAACAAATATGTATTTGTCTAAATATTTTATCTTTCTGCAGGACACCTCAGTAGAATCTGTAAAAAATCCTTCCATTTATTTTACTAATTTTTGTTAGGCCAGTTTTCATTTTTCTCCTTTTATATAAATCAGTAAAAGGAATTTCAGTAGGTCCAAGAAAATAAAAAACATTTATTCCAAGCTAGTCTCCCCACTGTATTTGTTTGCAGCCTTACATCTGTCAGAGAGTAAATAGTTGTCTATTTTTTCCGTTTTATACTTTTTATTCATTTAATATTCCTTATTAACCATACCATAAATTAAATTCTTTTAAAATATTTTTGTTTTACAAAAAGTGGGTTTAATATAAGATATGGGACTTAAAGAAAGAAGAATTGGGTACCCTTCTTAAGCAATTCATCTAACATGAGCTTGTGCAAATTGTTTTAAACTTTTCCTGATGGTAAATTTGAAACTAATGATGATTCCTTCTGCATTTAATTTATGGGATTTTTTTTGCAATTATCAAATAATATGTTTGTAAAAATACTTGGTAAGTTGTGAACAACAATTCAAAATTGATGGTAGGATTATAAGCATATTAAAACTTTGCAGAATTTATAAACTCAGAAATACTAAAAAGAGCAAGACCTTTGGTTTACTAAAATGTTTCATTTTAGTTAGTGGAGTGGTATAGAGTGTTGTTCACTCTCTTATATATAATATAAATAGATACAGTGTAATCATCCATGGTTACTGATATAAACTAGATTTTACATAGTGCTACGTTTTAAAAGAAGTAGATTAATGATTTTACGTTCATTTTTGGAAAAATACCTTAGGGCCACATTATTATTTTTCTTTCAAAAATTTTTTAAAAAACTAATGATAACTAAAATGGAAAGCTCTACAGGAATTAGCAAAGATACATTCACATTCCCGTTTTTGTCAAGGAGATAATGAATACTTTCTTTTTCATATGCAGCCACCTTGGTAGCCCATCTGCTTTATAAGGATTGTACTATGAAGGTTACCATAAATTACTAATGAGTATGCCTCCCAAATTCTTAACTTAGTCAATAACCTTTGGAATTATAGAAAAACAGAAATTATTTTTTCTTATTTGTTAGAACTCAAGTCTACTTCATTTTGAAAACAGATCAGTACAAATGACTCTGAATTTGCCACCTTTCACTTTACATTTATATTGCTTCACTATTAAAGAAAAATGCTGGCACTCTAGACCCATCGAAAGAGTCATTTTGGGGATTCTTTTTAGGAGAGGTGGAAACAGAATTCTTTTTGTTATATTGGCAAGTTTTAGTTTCTTCAGGGGTTTGTTGTTGTTTTTCTGTCTCTTTATTTTGGTCTAAGTATCTTCAAAACTTCAGTGATAGAAATATGTTTTTTAAAAAACTACAAATTAAAGAAAATTTAGCTCTTCCTACAATAGTTTGGGCTCTAAATGATTTCTCTCGATCAAACTTCCATTTATTTTTAATATTTTATATATTCACCCATTTCATTTTTTAGGAGATTTTATGAAGATGGAGCAATTGTCTTGGGTGAAGAAGCAAATATGCTTGCTGGCATGCTGCTAGGACTCAATGCTATTGATTTCAGGTACTTAATATAACCAAATGCATTCAGTTTATAAATTATTCTGTATCTTAATAGTTTCTACATATGATTTTTTCTTTCAGTTTTCTGAGTAAAGCACACAGTTGGAAATCGTTATTTGATTCATGTTCTCTTTCAAATGACATCAGTTTGTTTTTTAAATGGGTTTGCTCTCAGAAAAGAGACTGCCTGAAACTTAACAAATTGATAGGCTTGCTCTGTAGCTTGGATAAAAGAAAACTTAGACTATATCCCATTCCCCAACAACCCCTCCCCAGTGAAGAAGGCTTCGAATCTTATCTCTTAGTATTTTCAGCTACTGCTTTAAAATTAGAAAGAAATAGACTAAAAGTAGTTTCAAAGCCAGAAAGATTATCATTATCTCATGTGTTGAGATAAAGAAGATCCTGAGAGGCTGTCTTGGGTATCTTATGTGTCTTATGTTATGTATGGAGAATATCAAAAAATATTTTTAAATTTACTTTTATTATCAGCAAGATTAACTGGTTCCACACTAAAGTAACAAGTGCTAAAATGGGCAATACAAGTTCTTTTAGATTTATAGACACTTTTTTTGTATTTCTTTAATTGATCCCAGATTTTACGTTACATTGAAAGTAAAAGGTTTGTCTATAAGAAAACTCAAACACAAGGAATGAAGGAAATATTATACTTTTATTGAAATATAACATTTGGAAATTCAGGAATATTAACAAAGTAAGTGTAAGACAAATGAAATTCTACTTTTGGGTTTTGATAAAAATAATGCTACTCGTTTTCACTGAAGTTATCTTTTTTAGTAAAGCACTTCCTTTTCTAAATATTTGTCATTTTACAAGTCTAACTTTATTAAGATTTCATAAGCTAGTATTAGGTTAATTAGCTTAATTGTGGAGGATGAACATGATAGATGGAATATGAAGGTTGTCTTTTTGATCCCTCTATGGATGTTAACTTTTTATATCACATGTTACTAGCTCTGTCTAAATTTTTTACAGTCTTGTTTTGTTTGTTTGTTGTTTTATTGTTGTAAAAAACTGGCCAGGCACGGCAGCTTATGCCTGTAATCCCAACAGTTTAGGAGGCTGAGGCGGGCGGATCTCCTGAGGTCAGGAGTTCAAGACTGCCTGGCCAACATGACAAAACCTCGTCTCTACTAAAAATACAAAAATTACCCAGGCATGGTGGTGGGCGCCTATAATCCCAGCTACCCAGGGGGCTGAAGCAGGAGAATTGCTGGAACCCGGGAGGCAGAGGCTTCAGTATGCCAAGATCATGCCACTCCAACCTGGGTGGCAGAGCAAGACTCCGTCTCAAAACAAAACAAAACAAAACAAAAAAATGGATTAAGAATGTTAACTGTTGGTTTAATGTAACCCATTGACAGTGTATTAATTTGTACAATGCTTTGTCATTGGTATGAAGGTAGAATATTTTATTCAGGCATTTATTTGTGACAAGTAACAATTAAATTGCTAACAAAAAAATTCACTTGCCGTTTCATGAGAGAATTATCTCTGGCAAGAGATTTTTCATAAAACTTAACTTTGATTTAAAATTTTATATATTAATATGAAATATTTATTTTCTATTGTCTTAGTTTCTGCCTAAAGGGAGAGGGACTGGATGGCAGCTTTCCTGCTGTAATAGACTATACACCATATTTGAAGTATATCCAAAGGTATGTGACATTCTGAGATATGTGTTTTAAAATCTTATTTAAAATTGAATGTCTTGTGCAATGTTTGTCTGATTAAAACTACTTTGTACTAAATATTTCTTCCAGTATCAGAAATCATTAAAGGGTACAAGCTTCAGTTGCATTTTAGTATTTATTATTTTAAAATACACTTTTATGTAAATATACACTTTTAACATAATTGTAATCCCAGCATATAGTTTTAAAATAACAAAAGCATTTATTCATATTGCTGTAGTCATTATAATAACTTTAATAGCTCTGAAATAGTCGACTGAAATTTCAAAACTAATTCAGTATTTAGATTGTTTTCCATTTTTTCTCATAAAAAAAGGATAAATAATATTCTTATACATATCAATTTTCCTTTTGTTTTCATTGTAAATTGTCAGAGATATTCAAATTAATTCTCTGAAAAATCTGATGACTCTTAAAATATGTCTTTTAAAGAGTTGTAACAATTTATCCTATTAACAATATTGTGTGAGAATTGTGGATTTCCCATAGTCTCATCAGCATTAAATAATAATTAATGGCATCTATATATATTTCTAAAGTCTGCTTGAAAGATTGATTTCCTCACTAGAATGATGATCTTTATGTACTTCTTTATTTTTCCATAAATTACTGGAGTACAGGTGGTAGATTACATGAGTAAGTTCTTTAGTGGTGATTTGTGAGATTTTGGAGCACCCATCACCTGAGCAGTGTCCACTGCACCATATTTGTTGTCTTTTATCCTTCACCCCCCTCCTACTCTTCCCCACAAGTCCCCAAAGTCCACTGTATCATTCTTATGCCGTTAAGTCCTCGTAGCTTAGCTCCCACATATCAGTGAGAACATATGATGTTTGGTTTTCCATTCCTGAGTTACTTCACTTACAATAATAGTCTCCAATCTCATGCAGGTCATCGCAAATGCTGTTAATGCATTCCTTTTTATGGCTTCATAATATTCCATCGTATATATATATATACCACAGTTTCTTTTTTTTAAATGGAGAAAATTAGCTTTTATTTGTCTATAATTGATCATGAATTCTTGAAAATATAAACAAGGGATTATCTGAAAGTAAAAAATCTAGGACAATTATTAAATATAAAACTACAGATAGTGTTAAGAATTCAAATTTTCACCTTTCCCTCTCATCCCCAGGGTGGAATATAAGATAAAAATTTAGTGAACTAAGGCCGGGCACAGTGGCTCATACCTGTAATCCCAGCACTTTGGGAGGCTGAGGTGGGCGGATCGCGAGGTCAGGAGATCGAGACCATCCTGGCTAATAACATGGTGAAACCCCGTCTCTACTAAAAATAAAAATTAGATGGGCATGGTGGCACATGCCTGTAGTCCCAGCTATTTGGTAGGCTTATGCAGGAGAATGGCGTGAACCCTAGAGGTGGAGGTTGGAGTGAGCCGAGATCACGCCAGCTGCACCCCAGCCTAGGCAACAGAGCGAGAATATGTCTCAAAAAAAAAAGAAAAATTAGCAAACTATGGTAATTACATATTGACAGTTCTCAAGGTGTCTTCAAAACATATCTTCCCCTGTATAACACAGTTTCTTTATCCAGTTGATTGATACGCATTTGAGTTGGTTCCACGATTTTGCAATTATGAATTGTGCTGCTGTAAACATGCGTGTGCAAGTATCTTTTTCAAATAATAACTTACTTTCCTCTGGGCAGATACCCAGTAGTGGGATTGATGGATCAAATGGTAGTTCTACTTTTAGTTCCTTAAGGAATCTCCATGCTGTTTTCCATAGTGGCTGTACTAGTTTACATTCCCACCAGTGGTGTAAAAGTGTTCCCTATTCGCTGCATCCACACCAACATCTACTGTTTTTTGATTTTTTTATTATGGCCATTCTTGCAGGAGTCAGGTGGTATCACATTGTGATTCGGTAGGCATTTTGCTGATCATTAGTGATGTTGAGCATTTTCATATATTTTTTGGCAATTTGCATATCTTCTTTTGAGAATGGTCTGTTCATGTCCATAGCCCACTTTTTGATGAGATTGTTTCTTCATACCGATTTGTTTGAGTTGTTTGTAGATTCTGGATATTAGTCCTTTGTCAGATGTATAGATTGTGAAGATTTTCTCCTCCTCTATGTGTTGTCTTTTTACTCTGCTGATTGTTCCTTTTGCCATGTAAAAGCTCTTTAGTTTGATTAGGTCCCAGCTATTTATCTTTGTTTTATTCCATTTGCTTTTGGTTCATAGTCATGAAATCCTTGCCTAAGCCAATATCTAGAAGGGTTTTTCCAAAGTTCTCTTCTAGAATTTTTATAGTTTCAGGTCTTAAGTTTTAGTCCTTAATCCATCTTGAGTTGATTTTGTATAAGGTGAGAGATGAGGATCTAATTTCATTCTCCTTCATGTGGCTAGCCAGTTATCCCAGCATCATTTGTTGAAAAGGGTGTCCTTTCCCCACTTTATGTTTTTGTTTGCTTTGTCGAAGGTCAGTTGACTGTAAGTATTTGGGTTTATTTCTGGGTTCTCTATTCTGTTCCACTGGTCTATGTGCTTATTTTTATACCAGTACCACACTGTGTTGGTGACTATGGCCATGTAGTATAGTTTGAAATCAGATAGGGTGATGTCTCTAAATTTGTTCTTTCTGCTTAGTCTTACTTTGGATATGCGGGTTCTTTTTTGGTTCCATATGAACTTTAGAATTGTTTTTTTCTAATTCTGTGAAGAATGGTGGTGGTATTTTGATGGGGATTGCATTGAGTTTGTAGATTGCTTTTGGCAGTATGGTCATTATTCACAATATTGATTCTACCCATCCATAAGTGTGGATGTGTTTCCATTTGTTTGTGTCATCTATGATTTCTTTCAGCAGTGTTTTGTAGTTTTCTTTGTAGAGGTCTTTCAACTCCTTGGTTGAGTATATTCCTAAGTATTTTTTTATTTTGTTTTTCAGCTATTGTAAAAGGGATTGAGTTCTTGATTTGATTCTCCACTTGGTTGCTGTTGGTGTGTACAGAAGAGCTACTGATTTGTGTACGTTAATCTTGTATCTAGAACCTTTGCTGAATTCTTTTATCAACTGTAGGAACTTTCTGGAGGAGTCCTTAGGGTTTTCAAGGTAAACGATCATATCATCAACAAACAGTGAACAGTTTGACTTTCTCTTTATCGATTTGGATGCCCTTTATTTCTTTCTCCTGTCTGATTGCTCTAGCTAGGACTTCCAGTACTATGTTGAAGAGGAGTGGTGAGAGTGGACATCTTTGTCTTGTTCCAGTTCTTAGAGGGAATGCATTCAACTTTTCCCCATTCAGTATTATGTTGGCTGTGGATTTGTCATAGCTGGCTTTTATTACATCAAGGTAGGTCCCTTGTATGCCGATATTGCTGAGAGTTTTAATCATAAAGGGATGTGCCGGCTTTTGTCAAATGCTTTTTCTGCATCTATTGAGATGATCGTGTGATTTGTGTTTTTAATTCTGTTTATGTGGCGTATCACATTTATTGACTTGCATATGTTAAAGTATCCTTGTATCCCTGATATGAAACCCACTTAATCATGGTGGATTATCTTTTTGATATATTGTTGGATTCAGTTAGCTAGTATTTTGTTAAGGATTTTAGCATCTATGTTCATCAAGAATATTGGTCTTCAGTTTTCTTTTTTGGTTATGTCCTTTCCTGGTTTTGGTATGAGGGTGATGCTGGCTTCATAGAGTGAATTAGGGAAGGTTCCTTCTTTCTCTATCTTATCAAATAGTGTCAAAAGGATTGGTACCATTTCTTTGAATGTCTGGTAGAATTCTGTGAATCCATCTGGTCCTCGACATTTTTGTTGTTGGTAATTTTTTAATTACCATTTCAATATCGCTGCTTGTTATCAGTCTGTTCAGCATATCTAATTCTTCCTGATTTAAGCTAGGAGGGTTGTATTTTTCCATGAATTTATCCATCTTGTCTAGGTTTTCTAGTTCATATGCATAAAGGTGTTCATAGTAGCCTTGAATGATCTTTTGTTTTCGGTGCTGTCAGTTGTAATATCTCGTTTCATTTCTTAATGAGGTTATTTTCTCTCTTCTTTTCTTGGTTAATCTTGCTGATGGTCTATAAATTTTATTTATCTTTTCAAAGAACCAGCTTTTTGTTTCATTTATCTTGTATTTTTTTGTTTCAGTTTCATTTAGTTCTGCTCTGATCTTATTTTCTTTCTTCTGCTAGGTCTGGGTTTGGTTTGTTCTTGTTTCTCTAGTTCCTTGAAGCATGACCTTAGAATGTCAGTTTGCACTCTTTCAGTCTTTTTGATATAGGTATTTAGGGCTATGAGCTTTCCTTTTAGCTCTGCCTTTGCTGTATCTGAGAGGTTTTGATAGGTTGTGTCATTATTGTTGTAAAGTTTGAAGAATTTTTTGATTTCTGTCTTGATTTTGTTTTTGACCCAATGCTCATTAAGGAGCAGGTTATTTAATTTCCATGTTTTTGCATGGTTTTGAAGGTTCCTTTTGGAGTTGACTTCCAGTTTTATTCCACTGTAGTCTGGAAGAGTGCTTGATATCATTTCAATTTTCTTAAATTTATTGAGGTTCATTTTATGGCCTATCACATAGTCTATCTTGGAGAAAGTTCCATGTGCTGTGGGATAGAATGTGTATCCTGCAGATATTGAATGAAATGTTCTGTATGTATTTGTTAAGCCCATTTGCTCCAAGGTATAGTTTAAATCCATTGTTTCTTTGTTGACTTTCTATCTTGATGACCTGTCTAGTGCTGTCAGTGGAGTATTGAAGCCCCTCCCCCCAACTATTATTGTGTTGCTGTCTATCTCATTTCTTATGTCTATTAGTAATTGTTTTATATATTTGGGAGCTCCAGTGTTTGGTGCATGTACATTTAGGATTGTGATATTTCCCTGTTGGATGAGGTCTTTTACTATTATATAATGTCCTTCTTTGTCTCTTTTACCTGCTGTTGCTTTAAAGTTTGTTTTGTCTGATATAAGAATAGCTACTCCTGCTCACTTTTGGTGTCCATTTGCATGAAATGCCTTTTTCCACTCCTTTACTTTATGTGAGTCCTTATGTGTTAGGTGAGTCACCTGAAGGCAGCAGATAGTTGGTTGGTGAATTCTTATCCATTGTGCAGTTATTATCCATTGTGAGTTCTTATCCATTGTATCATTTAAGTAGAGCTTTTAGGCCATTTACATTCAATGTCAGTATTGAAATGGGAGGTACCCTTGCATTCATTGTGCTCTTTGTTGCCTGTGTACTTTGGTTTTTTGTTTGTTTTTTATTTTTTATTTCTAACTTGTATTTTTGTTTTATAGGTCCTGTGTGATTTATGCTTTAAAGAGGTTCTGTTTTGATGTGTTTCCAGGATTTGTTTCAAGATTTAGAGTTCCTTTTAGCAGTTCTTGTAGTAGTGACCTGGTAATGGTGAGTTCTCTCAGCATTTTTCTGAAAAAGACTGTATCTTTCCTTCATATATGTGCTTTGTTTTGCTGGACACAGAATTCTTGACTGATAATTGTTTTGTTTGAGGAGGCTGAAGATAGGGCCCCAATTCTTTCTGGCTTGTAGGGTTTCTGCTGAGAAATCTGCTGTTAATCTGACAGGTTTTCCTTTATAGGTTATCTGGTGCTTCTGTCTCACAGCTCTTAAGATTCTTTCCTTCATGTTAACTTTGGATAATCTGATGGCAATGTGCCTAGGTGAAGACCTTTTGTGATGAATTTCCCAGGTATTCTTTTTGCTTCTTGTATTTGGATGTCTAGGTCTCTAGCAAGGCCAGGGAAGTTTTCCTCAGTTATTCCCCCAATTATGTTTTCCAAGCTTTTAGAATTCTCTTCCTCAGGAACAGTGTTTATTCTTAGGTTTGGTTGTTTAACAGAATCCCAGACTTCTTAGAGGCTTCGTTCATATTTTCTTATTCTTTTTTGTTTGTCTTTGTTGGATTGGGTTCATTCAAAGACCTCATCTTTGAGCTCCAAATTTCTTTCTTCTACTTGTTCAATTCTGTTCCTGAGGCTTTCCAGAGCATTTTGCATTTCTAAAAGTGTGTCCAAAGTTTCCTGAATTTTTTATTGTTTTTTCTTTAAGCTATCTATTTCCTTGAATATTTCTCCTTTCATTTCTTGTATCATTTTTTGGATTTCCTTGCACTGGGCTTTGCCTTTCTCTGGTCCCTCCATGATTAGCATAATGACTACCTCCTGAATTATTTTTCAGGTAAATCAGGGATTTCTTCTTGGTTTGAATCTATTGCTCGTGAGCTAGTATGATTTTTGGGGGGTGTTGAAGAGCCTTGTTTTGTTATATTACCAGGGTTGGTTTTCTGGTTCCTTCTCATTTGGCTAGGCTCTGTCAGAGGGAAGGTCTAGGGCTGATGACTGTTATTCAGATTCTTTTGTCCCATGGGGTGTTCCCTTGATGTAGTACTCTCCCCCTTTTCCTATGGGTGTGGCTTCCTGTGAGCCTAGCTGTAGTGATTGTTGTCTCTCTTCTGAGTCTAACCACTCAGTGAATCTACCTGGCTCTTGGCTGCTACTGGGGGTTGTGTGCACAGAGTCCTGTGATGTGAGCCATCTATGGGATACCAGCACCTGTTCTGATGGAGGTAGCGGGGGTGAGGGGTTGCAAGGGACTCTGTGAGGGTTCTTAGCTTTGGTGGTTTAATGCTCTATTTTTGTGCTGGTTGGCCTCTTGCCAGGAGGTGGCGCATTCCAGAGAGTAGCAACTGTGGTAGTATGGGGAAGAACCAGTGGTGGGCAGGACCCTAGAACTCCCAAGATTATATGCTTTGTCTTTCACTGCCAGGGTGGGTAGGGAAGGACTGTCAGGTCAGGGCAGGGCTAGGCATGTCTGAGCTCAGACTCTCCTTGGGCAGGTCTTGCTGGGGCCGCTGTGGGTGATGGAAGTGAGATTCCTAGGTCAGTGGAGTTGTGTACCTAGGAGGATTGTGGCTTCCTCTGCTGAGACCTGCAAGTTGTCAGGGAAGTGGGGGAAAGGAGGCAGTCACAGGCCTCACCCAGCTCCCATGCAAACTGAAGGGCCAATCTCACTCCCACTATGCCCCTACCAACAGCCCGAGTCCGTTTCCAGGCAGAGGGTGCGACAGGCTTGAAAACCTGCCCCAGGCTACCCGCCTCCCTGCTTCGAAAGAAAAGAGCTTGGTTCTTCCCCTGCCTGTGGAGACTGCACACTGGATTTGCGCTCTTCCTCAAGTTCTGGCCAGGAGGCTTCTCACCCCGTTCAAATTGTTACAGAGTTCAGCTAGAGATTTCCTTTTCCCTGTGGAGTTTTAGCCCCTGCTCCTCTGGCTGCCCTCCCTTTGGATCCCTGTGGTACAGGCAGGAATGGCCTGCTCGGGGACCCAGCGAGCTCCCAGGGCCTTTCTGTTGTTTCCCCTACCCCTGTATTTTGCTTGGCTCTCCAGATTGACTCAGCTCCTGGTAAAGTCGAAAACTTCTCCCACAAACAGACCTTCAGCTTCTCCAGTGGTGGTGTGTGTTTGGGAGAGGCAGGGTTCTCCCTTTCCCACTTCAGCAATTGTGGCACCCACAGTATTTGGCTGGGGGTCTCCCAGGTCCTGCAGGAGCAGTCTACTCCTTGAGAAGGTCTATGGTCCTCTCAGGATTGGTAGGTTTTTTCTTGCAGTCGATCTGGAGCTAAAATTCACAATGCAAGCCTCCGCAGTCTACTCTATCTAGAGCTGCAATCTAGTCCTGCCTTCTGTCCGCCATGAGGATCTACAGTCTTTATATACTTCTAAAATTTTATAATCATGGCAAACCTATAAGGTATTCTGTATGTGTATAAAATATGTATATATGTCACACACACACACACATCCAAAATGCATTTATTGAGTGCCTAACCATAGGACAAAACTTTTCCTAGGTGCCAGGGATACTTAGATGTCAAGAGTACAGGAGCTTTATGAACTTCTAAAAAAGAACGCAGTCCCCATTCTCAAGATAATTGCCATCTAGTAAGAGAAGTCACTAATGTTTCAAAGCTGAGAGTGGGAAGGTATTTTGGATGGTGAGGGAAAAAGAAGAATAGAGTATAATGGCACTGTGATTTCTAACTTGGGTAAGTGGATTCCTTGGTAAAAGGGATAATTGTAGTACATTGTCTAGAAAAGAAATGCAGCAAGATGATGTTTTAAACAGGCATAAAATTATACTGTTTTGGGATATGTTGGATTAATAGGCACTGCTGTCTGTATTTTATGAATGAGAAAACTGAAATGCAGAGAGGTTAAATAACTTGTCCTTAGTCACACAACTAGTTTATGGCAGAGTGGGTAAAATACAAGTCTGGAATTAAACAGCAAGATGTCATCTGGAGATAGAGTTTAGTAATCAGTATGTACGTAGAAAGGCTGTATTCAGTGATTTAGGAAATGACTTAAAATATAAAGAGATATGTATACACACACACACTAATTTTCCTCTCCTACGTACATGTAAGATACTGAAGTAATTATTACAGTATTTTTGAAAGGTACTATAATGAAACTTTCTCATGATGTGCACTCATAATTAATTTATTAATATAGACCCTGTATCCCCAAGTGCATAGCCACTTTTTATCTGAATTTTTTAATATGACTTTGTGATGCACTAATCCAAACATGTATATATAGCTTCTTTATAAAATGAAGAATTTCTAACATCTTGTTGTATAAAGGATGCTAAAATGAGAAGACAAATACCAATTCTGCCTAGTCATAAGCCAGTTAGTATTACTAATCATGGAGTTTTATTTTAGAAAATTTAAACTATCCTAATTGTCATAAAGAACTAATACTTTAAAATCAAATTACATTCACAGAAATATACCTGTATTAGACATATTTTTTTTAAAATCTACTAGATTTTTAATTTTAAGAAACCATCAGTCCCTCCCCCCACATTACTGCTTTTAATTTATTTAGGAAGTAATACATATTCATGGTAGAAAAATTATAAAATAAATAAAGATAGGAAGAGGAAAGTTTAAGTCACTCCTTATCTTACCTTCAAGCAGCAGCTGCTAGAAACATTCTTGACATTTTGATGTATGGCTTTCCAGCTTTTTCTATGCATAGATACATTATTTTCTTTAATGAAAATGGAATCATAATGTACATGTAGCTATTTATTTCCCTTACTACTATATAAAGTGCCTTTTACTTGTCATTAACAGTGTTTCTACAGTATCATGTCCTAAAATTTCATTGTATAGTATGTTTACACAGTTATTGTGAAACTTTAGGGTACATTTAATTATTAACTGTTATACACAGTGTTGTAGCTGACATCCTTGTAACTATATCTTTTTATACAAAACAATGAATTTTTTAAGATTTATTTATTTATTTATTATACTTTAAGTTCTGGGTTACATGTGCAGAATGTGCAGTTTTGTTACTAGGTATACACGTGCTGTGGTGGTTTGCTGCACCCATCAACCTGTCACCTACATTAGGTATTTCTCCTAATGTTATCCCTCCTGGTGTGTGATGTTCCCCTCCATATGTCCATGTGTTCTCATTGTTCAACTCCCACTTATGAGTGGGAGCATACGGTGTTTGATTTTTCTGATCTTGTGATAGTTTGCTGAGAATGATAGTTTCTAGCTTCATCGATGTCCCTGCAAAGGACGTGAGCTCATCCTTTTTTATGGCTGCATGGTGTTCCATGGTGTGTATGTGCCTTCTTAATCCAGTCTGTCATTGATGGACATTTGGGTTGGTTCCAAGTCTTTGCTATTATGAATAGTGCCGCAGTAAACATACGTGTACACATGTCTTTATTGTAGAGAGATTTATAATCCTTTGGGTATATGCTCAGTAATGAGATTGCTGGGTCAAATGGTATTTCTAATTCTAGATCCTTGAGGAATTGCCACACTGCCTTCCACAATGGTTGAACTAATTTACACTCTCACCAACAGTGTAAAAGCATTCCTAATATTTCTTTAAATAAAAATCCTAGGCCCATTTCTGGGCTCCGGGTATTTGGCATCCATTGGGGCCGACGCGGAGCAGGTGGTCGCTGGCGGGGCGGCGGCGGGCGGCGGCGGGGCAGCTGGCCGCCAGCCTGGTGCGTCGGGGACCGTCCTCCCGCTGCTTGGTCACCACCCTGCCCCCCCGACCTCGTCCGTTCTCTGGCCTGTCGAGCCCTGCCTCCCGGACTTGGCGCCGCGTCCGGCCGCTGCTAGCTAGCGACATCAGGGGCCCGCTGCAGCGCCGGCGGTGGCCGGGAGTCCCGTTAAAGGGTCAGCCGGGAACCTCCGGCCCAATATGGCTGAGAAGTCAGCATCGACCAGTCCCCAAGCTACCTGGAGTCAAGGAAGTATGCTGAGATTGTTGCTGTCCCTGGAGGACCACACCCCTGGCTCACAGCCTGCGAGGAACAGGAGAATTGAGCATCATTTTGGCATCAAATGGTTCAGCGGATACCGTTTGTGCGCGCCGCCATGATCTCCAGGTGGCTAAGCAGCTCGCAAGAGGAAGTATCTGAAAGCGCTAGGCCAGCTCCAGAAGCGCTACAAGCACCTTGAACAACAAGACTGTGGAAATTGCTCCAAGGAAATTCAGGGAAGCTGGCTGTTGAGGCAGGGAGAGACGACAGCATTCAGGAGAAGAAGGATGAGACATAGCTCGCTTTTTGCAAGAGAAGGAGTTAGCAGGAACGAAAGAAAAGATGAAAGAAACCTTTTCCAGAGTTCCAGCAAACCCGTGCTTATGCAGGATTAGTTTACTATTATGAAGATGGAGGAATTAAGCCAAGAGTGACGAAAGAAACTATACCTGCTCCGTCACGAACGACCCACAAGGGATCAGGAATGGTATGATGCTGAAATTGCCAGAAAACTACAAGAAAGAAGAACTTTTGGCTACCCCAGGTTGACATGAGAGCCGATCAAAGTAAGCTCAGGATGAAGAAATTCGGCTCGACTTCTAATGGCTGAAGAAAGAAAGCATTTTTTTTTAATTTTTTTTAAAAAAAAATTTTTTTTTTTTTTTTTTTTAATTTAACACCAAAAAAGCCAAGGAGCGGGAGATAATCATTTTTGGACAAAGAATTAGCAAGAACCCTGAAGTGGAAGCCCAAAGCAAGCTAAAGTATAGAGAGCATATTCAAAGTCGAAAGAGAGGTGATGAACTTCACCCGTTCTAAGAATCGAAAGGCCCAGCACGGCCACCACCACATAATCATAGATCAGATTCGGTGAAGATTTGGATTACACTCATTTTACAAACCAGCAGAGTTCCACAGCGGCATTTCTCAAAATCAGAGTTCCTCTCATACAGGTTTTTCCATTACAAGCATTAAAACCTAGGAATCTGCCCTGCCTTGAAAATGGACTCACTATAGCAAATATTACTGGGTGATACAGAATGAATTCTACACTTATTTTTTTCTCCTGTGTTTGCATTCCTGGGATTTATCCTCAAGTGTATTTCTGACCATAAATAATTTTGATTCATTTAAAATATTTTGGTTATTTGTAATCACTTGGGCAGTATAAGAAAATGTAGCTTCTGAATATTGGCCACCTCTATGCTGCATATACTTCTTGGAATATAGTATCTAAGAGCTCTGTAAACTGCCATTTTGTTAGGTATGGAATTTGGCATCTAGGGAGTAGGCCTTAATTAGCAATTCAAATTTTGTGGAGATGAATGATCAAAGTAAAACAATGTTTGGATGCAACGCAGAATAAAAGAATATAAGAAATAGCTTTTGTTGCATTAGTGTATCATATTTTGAAGGAGAGAGCCTTTGCTTTTGTATTCTTTAGGAAAAGAAAATCACTACCATAAAGTATTTTAAAAAAAGAAACTCTTGAAACAATTGAAATACGTTATTCTGACTAGATGGACTATAGAGGTTTTGCATATTCCTTCTCAGCCCTCCTGGGGAGATTGGCCTAGATAGCATTCTTTAACAGTTACTCAGCTTTTGACTCAGTAGCAAGGCTTTCCGAAGCCCCTGGGCAATGGACCATTTATTGGTATTTATTGACAAAATTTAGTTCTCTGAAATTTTAACTCAGATTTATGAAAACTTTGTATTCCATCTCTTGTTTTGATTTACTTGTAGAGCCAAGGAAATGGAATTGAAAGATGATTGCATAAGTAATGATGCCGTCCTTCTCTCTGGCTGTAGACTGAAGTTTTCTCTTGCTTAAAGTCATATCTATATTTGTTGATAACCTCTCAATAATGTTGTGTTTACATACCAATGATTAGATTAATTCAACTTGAAGTTGAATGTGATAAAGTGGTTATTTATCCAAGTTTTTTTTTTTTTTTTTTTTTTTTTTTTGAGATGGAGTCTCACCCTGTCACCCAGGGTGGAGTGCAGTGGTGCAATCTTGACTCAGTGCAACCTCCACCTCCCGGGCTTGAGCAATTCCCCTGCCTCAGCCTCCCGAGTAGCTGAGATTACAGGTGTGTGCCACCACACATGGCTAATTTTGTATTTTAGTAGAGAGGGGTTTCACCATGTTGGCCAGGCTGATCTCGAACTCCTGACCTCAAGTGATCCACCTGCCTCGGCCTCCCAAAGTGCTGGGATTACAGGTATAAGCCATTGCATCCAGCCAGCCAAGTATTTGGTTTTAAACATTTGTATTCCTTTGTGCAAGGGATTGTATTTTGTACAAGACCTTCAAGCCCCTCTTCAAGAAATTGAGTCTTTGTGTAGCTGCTGACCTTACTGCCATATTTATTTTCCCATACTGCTTAGCTGACAAATGGCAATCAAGCTCACTTGTACTTCCTCTCTCTCTCTCTCCCCCCCGCTTCATATATAACTTGACTTGCTATTATTTTCATTGTATAAATCTGAAATTCTTGGCATTTCAATATGGCATTTGTTTAGGAAAGAAATATATAGGTCACTAGAGAAAACGTTAATTTTTTTCCTGCTGGAAATTGCCTTCTGTTTGCCTTATCTTTTCAGATAGTCTTTAAAGTTGGGCAATATTCAAACAGCTCATTTTGAGAAAGATTTGTAGTTTCATAAAGTTTGTTCATTTCAGGAATTTAAGTAAAATCATCTGAATTAAGTGTTGGGCAAATGTTAATCAGAAAGATAATCTGCATCCCTACATTATATAGTCATTTTGGAGAAATGGAGGAAAAGGAAAATAACAGGACTTTTATAGCTATGATAAAGAAAACCTCCATTTAAATAAGGAAGTTGGAGACAAAATGGAAGGTCCTGGCCTTAAGTCAAATTCCAGATAGTGGTTTCAATATCCAGAGCTTAGGCCTTGTTTACTTATAGTAATGCTATATTTTCTTTATCTGTCCTGTGATTTTGCTTCGTGTCCTTCAAAGTTTTTTTATTGTAATTTTAAAGGAAAAAACAGTGTATTTTATTTGATAACTAGGCAAAATCATTTTGCCATTTTTTATTTCATAAATATTTATTTTCTATCTCATACAATGATCAGTTTTACTTTAGAAATTCTGCATTTCTCTTGCCTCTCATGTACTTCATCCAGTTATTTATTATTGTAAAATGTTAACTGGAGGTACTTCATTCAAAAAAATTTCATACCACTTAACACTTTCCCGGAATGCTAGTGTTTCAGCTGTCTTAGTAAGTGACCAAAGGTGGTATTTCCCTTGTGATAGCTAATTCAACATCTTTATTGAAAATTTGTTACTTTTTTTAAAGGTTTTAAAAGATTACAATTTTAAAATATTTTATGTTTATTTTATTTTGTGTAAAGCAAACACTTTTAAATAATATCAGAGTAATTATTACCCTATGAATAAGGAGATAGAAATGCAATTCAGCCAGTTAAATCCTCTTACTCTTTCTCATTCAAGTAATGTAATAATGTTTGAGACTATAGAAGCAACTCGTGTATTTTAATGAACTGCCAGACACTTTTCACTGTGTTCTCTGCTTTTACTTGGTCATTTTATATACATGTGGAAGCATTTATTTTGTTGTTGTTGTTCCTGCTGCTAGAACACATGCAGTTTAATTTTTAGGCCCACAATGTATTATGCTTTAATGTTGTGATGTAAACTAATACTTCTGGCCTTGGAAAACCTTTCTGTTTCTGTATCTTTGTCCTTTGGAGGCCAGGCCTCATTAACACCTGTATTGTTGAATAAGCACCATATGTTATGGAGCTTTATCATAAGGCTGCTTGACATAGACACCCACTCTCCTCCACATTTTATAAATCATTGTTTGGAAGTAAAGTTAGGTAAGAGTCAAATTAAATGTTTTGACTTAAAAAAAAAAATCCTAGAAGTGGAATTTATGGGATAAATAACATATATATTATTAAAACTTTTGATACATACTATGATTGTCCTCCAGTGAAGTCATAACAATTCAGTTTGTATTAACAGTATGTGAGAATGCCTGCCTCTCACTCTTTCCAACAGAGTGTTTAAGTTATGGCCAATTTTGTAATTTTTATAAGTGAAAATGATATTCTACTATTTTAATTTCCATTTATTTGATTACTGGCAAAGTCAAACTTTTAAAAAATGTTTATCAAAATGTCTTTTTTAATGGGGGTTTATCCTTTTAAAAGTAAGTATATAAAATATACTTATGAAACATCTTAAAACATATTTTATATTTAATATTGGTTTAAATTTCAGGATGTGTACCAGTGAGAAACAGTTGCTTTTCTCTGAGTTACTGTTTGATATAACTTTAAACATCCTGAAACATTGTTTCTGTAATACATTTTAAACCTGAAAAGTCCAATAGCTAATGATTGTGGGTGTTTGAGATACCTTCAACTTTTCACTTTTAAGTTGAATGCTATTATCCCCATTCTTATAGCTAAGTCTTTT
This sequence comes from Rhinopithecus bieti, assembly GCF_001698545.2. NCBI lineage: Eukaryota > Metazoa > Chordata > Mammalia > Primates > Cercopithecidae > Rhinopithecus > Rhinopithecus bieti. Next base: position 1,964,706 of record NW_016803701.1, on the reverse strand, counting down.
ACTTAAACAGGTTATTTCCTAAAGAGGCTAACTTCTACAAACAAAATCACTGATGTAAATAGACTGGACATGACCAAGGATGCTGTTAAATTGCCGTTACTCGACATAGTAGTCCATGTACTCTGTCAGTCTCCTGGTCTTAGGAGAAATAAATCAATCATTTTCTACATAAGGCCACTCCTTGGACCTATGCAATGTATCCCATCCCTTCTCTTTTAGTAAGGTCTTTGCTCTAGCAATTGTCTCTTCCCATTAATTATCCCTCTTTTCTAAATCTTCCCACATATCACAGCATATAAGCATGTTGTTATTTTCCCCACCATAAAAACAAAACCCAAAACATTTCTAACCCCACATTCACTGTTTCTCTGTTCCCCCTCCATTTATTATAAACCTATGCCTCTAGGTTATTTTTTTCTTTGCTTCCATTCTCTCTTGAACTATTCATTAAGCTTTTATCCCAACCCCTGAAACTGCTCACGTCAAAGTCAGCAGTGATGTCTCATTGCCAAATCCAAGACGAGGAGATTGACGACTAGATTTGGCAGTGATGCACATGACTTCTCTCTTCAGAGCTCTTCTAGTTTTCCTCCTGGTTGCCCCTTCTCACTCTCCTTGCCTGATTTCTCTGTATCTCCCCAACCTTTAAATGTAGAATATTTCACGGATTGGTCCTGAACCATCTTCTCTTATCTACACTCACTCTCTAGGTAGTTTTCCACTCAGTGTTTCATTACTTTAAATACTGTTTATATGCTACACTTATCTAAGTGTGTGCTTCCACCTAGGACACCACTGTAAACTCTAGGACTCCTCCATCTGGCCTTCAAATTAACATTTTCATTTGGATGTATAATAAGCATCTCGACTGTAACAAAATTAAACTCCTAAATTCTCCCCCACAAACATTTCTTTCTTTAGTCTTTCCCAGTCCAACAATCATAGTTATATCTTTATAGCTGTTTATACTGAAAACTTTGGAGTCATCCTAAAATTCTCTGCTATAACTCAAATAGGATCCATCAGCAAATTCTTTGGCAACTCCACAATTTAAACCTTGAAATTTATACTGGTCTCCATAGCTGTACCTCTTACTCCTATAACTTATTCTACATAGAGGAGCCAGAGTGATCCTTCTGAAATGTAAGATCATTTTTGTCACAGGTAGTGACTATCTGGGGCCGGTATCATGCAGGCAGTAAGAAGAATTTGCCAAGACAGTTATATGTATAGAACGGCACGTTTATTAGAGAAGGTATAAAAGTACATTCCAAGAAAGCAACAGGCAGATCAGCAAGAGGGGAGCTGACTGCAAGAAGAAAAGGCTTGCTGGGGATTTTATAGAATGGTACTTGTGCTGAAAAGGGCTTTGTGCAGTACTGATACTGAACTTTCCACCCCCAAATAACAGAATATACATTCTTCTCATCACCACATGGCACATACTCTGAAATTGACCACATAATTGAACATAAAACAGTCCTCAGCAAATGCAAAAGAACCAAAATCATACCAAACACACTCTTGGACCACAGCACAATTAAAATAGAAGTCAAGACTCTGAAAATCACTCAAAACCATACAATTACATAGGAATTAAACAACATGCTCCTGAATGACTTTTGGGTAAATAATGAAATTAAGACAGAAATCATGAAGTTCTTTGAAACCAATGAGAACAAAGATACAACATACCAGAATCTGTGGGACAGAGCTAAGGCAATGTTAAGAGGGAAATTCATACCACAAAATGTCCACATGAAAATGTAGGAAAGATCTCAGAATAACAACCTGACATCACAATAGAAAGAATTAAAGAAGCAAATGAACCCCAAAGCTAGCAAAAGACAATAACCAAAATCAGAGCTAAACTGAAGGAAATCAAGACACACACAAAAAAACATTCAAAACATCAACAAATCCAGGAGTTGGTTTTTTGAGAAAATAAGATAGTTATGTTCCAAGCTAAACTAATAAAGAAGAAAAGAGAGAAGATCCCAATAAACACAATTAGAAATGACAAAGGGGATGTTACCATAGACCCCACAGAAACAAAATAACTATGAACACCTCTATGCAGGGCAAACTCGAAAACCTATAGGAGATAGATAAGTTATTTGACACACACACTCTCCCAAGACTGAACCAGGAAGAAATTGATTAGCGGAACAGACCAATAACGAGCTCTGAAATGGAATCAGTAATAAATAGCCTGCCAACCAAAAAAAAAAAAAAAAAAAAAAAAAAGCCCAGAACCTGATAGATTCACGGATTCACAGCCAAATTATACCAGATATACAAGGAATAGCTGATACCATTTCTTTTTCTTTTTTTTCTTTTTTTTTTTTTTTGGAGGTGGAGTCTCACTTTGTCACCAAGGGGGGGGGCCGCCAAATGATCTCGGTTCACTGCAACCTCCGCCTCCCGGGTTCAAGCAATTCTCCTGCCTCAGCCTCCCGAGTAGCTAGGACTACAAGTGCACACCACCACTCCTGGCTAATTTTTGTATTATTAGTAGATACGGGATTTCATCATGTTGGCCAGGCTGGTCTCGAACTCCTGACCTCATGATCTGCCCTCCTTGGCCTCCCAAAGTGCTGGGATTACAGGTGTGAGCCACCATGCCCAGCCAGTCAATACCATTTCTAATGAAACTATTCCAAAATATTGAAGAGGAAAGACCCCTCCCCACCTTATTCTATGAGGCCGGCATCATCCTGATACCAAAACCTGGCAGAGATACAACAACAACAAAAAAGAAAGCTTCAGTCCAGTATCCTTGATGAACATTAATACAAAAATCCTCAACAAAATACTGGCAAACTGAATCCAGCAGCACATCAAAAAGCTAATCCACCATGATCAAGTAGGCTTCATCTCTGGGATGCAAGGTTTGTTCAACATATGTAATCAATAAATGTGATTCATCACATAAACATAACTAAAGACAAAAACAAATAATTATCTCAATAGACACACAAAAATCTTGTGATAAAATTCAACACCCCTTCACATTAAAAACTCTCAATACATATTGAGAGTTCTGCATATTGACAGAACATTCTTCAAAATAATAAGAGCCATCTATGATAAACCTACAGCCAACATTATACTGAATGGGCAAAATCTGGAAATATTCCCCTTGAAAACCGGCATAAGACAAAGTTGCCCTCTCTCACCACTTCTATTCAAAGTAGTATTGGAACTCCTAGCCAGAGCAATCAGGCAAGAGAAAGAAATGAAGGGCATCTAAATAGGAAGATAGGGTAATGGAGATAATTTACAAGAAGAGTAAAAAATGTAAAAAATATTGTCCTATAAGAATGGAATTGGAGGAGGGTGGTGTGAGATAGGAGACTTATTTTTCATTTTAAGACTTACAGTCCTTTTTTGGGGGCAGGGCAGGGCAGGATTATAACTTGTAAAGATTTAGTCAGTTACATACATATTAAACACCTGAGATGTATTTCTTTTTTAATGAAAAATTTGGTATTTGTAAGTTTTACCAAATTACATGTAAGTCCTTGATTTTATTGTATCCTTTTACTTATTTCTTGTTTTTTTTTACTGAGCTCTCACTTTCTAGTATTTCGGGCATTGTTTTTAGGGAATCATGTAGAACAACTGCTTTAATCTTTTTTTTTTTATTCATAGAAAGTCCTGTTAAGATATTTTGTTTATGTAAATTTAATATTGTAAAAAAGGCCAAAAGTTAGAATATAATTGAGTTTTATTAATCTAAGTGAATAATTATCTATAAAGATGATGTCAGGTTTTTTACTTTACTAGTATTTTTTCATGTCCAATATAGCAAAATATTTATAATTTCAATGATAAAAGGTGCCTAAATTCATTTAGATTATTGTAGGCCTTTGTACTACACTTAAACCAGATTGGTAGGTTATGGCTTATTTTACTTACATCTACTCCCTTAAAATATAAAAAAATTTTATATTCAAAAAGTAGTAGTTTGAATAAGTGAGAAGTATAATAGTTATTCTCTATACACCATATTCCATCAATTTTATTATATACTTCTTTGTTTTACATTTCAATATTTCTGACAAATAATGTTGTGCCATAGTTTGTCAGCATTGTTTTTCCTTTCTTGGTGCATACAGTAATGGTGCATCTTTTATTTGATTTTGTCCTGGAATTGATGAAATATGTTATATATGTTGTTTGGGATATGCACTGTTTGAAGAAATCATAATAGTTAGATAATACCCTCTCCCTCCTCCTGGTCTCACCTCCAATACTCAGACCATGACTTTGAGCTTTGTCAAAAATTCTAACTGGATGTCCTGTTTAGGTCTTTTAAACCTATTATTATTGTGAAATAAAACTCACAAAGAAAAATAGATAAAACATAAATGTATAGCATAAAACATTTATGAAGTGTATACTGAATAATCACCACTCTCAGTATAGGTAAAGTAAACATAGTCAGCATTGTGAAAGGCCTGCTTTTATCACTTCAAAATCACAACCCCCCACGAGCTCCTGAGACATAGTTACTGTAATAATACAGTTTTTGGTAGTGACTTCATTGCTTTTTTTAAATTTTACTCTAAGAATGTACCTTACCTCCTACACACTATAGTTTAGTTATGCTTGATTTTTACTTCTATAAATGGAGTAATAGATCCACCAAAAAACTATTAGAACTGATAAACAAGTTCAGTAAATTTGCAGGATGCAAAATCAACATACAAAAATCAGTAGCATTTCTACGTGCCAACAGTCAACAATATGAAAAAGAAACAAAGAAAGCAATTCCATTTACAATAGCCACAAATAAAATTAGATACCTAAGAATTAACTTAACCAAAGAAGTAAAAGATCTCTACAATGAAATTTATAAAATACTGATGAAAGAAATTGAAGAGCACCAAAAAAATGAAGGGATATTCCATTTTCATTAATTGGAAAATTCAGTGTCCATACCACACCAAGCAATCTATAGATCCAGTGTATTCTCTGTCAAAATACCAGTGACATTCTTCACAGAAATAGAAAAAATTATACAAATTTGTATGGAACCACAAAAGACCCAGAATAGCCAAAGCTATCATGAACAAAAAGAAATAAACTAGAAGAATCAAATCATCTGCAAATACTGCAGAACTATAGTAACCAAAGTAGCATGGTACCAGCATAAAAATAGACATACAGACCAATGGAACAGAACAGAAATTCAGAAATAAATCCGTGCATCTATAGTAAACTCATTTTCTAGAATGGTCAAGTATATGCACTGGGGAACAGAAAATCTCTTCAATAAATGGTGCTGGGAAAACTGGATATTCATATGCAAAAGGATGAAAGTAGACCTCAGTCTCTCGCCATATACAAAAATCAAACCAAAATGCATTAAAGACTTAAATTTAAGACTTGAGGCCAGGTGCAGTGGCTCATGCCCTTAATCCCAGTACTTTGGAAGCCAAGGCAGGAGGATCTTTTGAAGTCAGGAGTTTGAGACCAGCCTAGCCAACACAGTAAGATGCTGTCTGTACAAAAATCTTTTAAAAACTTAGCTGGACATGGTGTTGCACACCTGTAGTCCCAGCTGCTTGGAAGGTCAAAGTGGGAGAATCACTTGAGCCCAGTAGTTCAAGGCTGCAGTGAGTCATGATTGTGCCACTGCACTCCAGCCTGAGCAACAAAGCAAAACCCAGACTCAAAAAAAAAAAGGACCTGGAACTATGAAACTACTACAAAAAAAAAAAAAAAAAAAAACTAGGAAAAACTGCGGGTCACTGATTCACCTGCGCAAAGATTTCCTGAGTAATATCTCAGAAGCACAGGCAACCAAAGCAAAGATGGAAAAATGGGATTCCATCAAGTTGAAAAGCTTCTGCACAGCAAAGGAAGCAATCAACAAAGTGAAGAGACAACACACAAGTGGGAGAATATATTTGCAAGCTATTCATCTGACAAGGGATTAATAACCAGAATATATAAAGAGCTCAAACAACTCAATAGGAAAAAAAAATCAAATAATCCAATTAAAAAGTGTGCAAAAGATCTGAATGGACATTTCTCAAGAGGAAACATACAAGTGGTCAACAGGTATGTGAAAAACTGCACAACATCGCTAATCAACAGAGAAATGCAAATTAAAACTACAGTAAGATATCATCTCACTCTAGTTAAAATATCTTTTATTCAAAAGACAGGTAATAATGAATGCTGTCAAGGATATGGAGAAAGGGGAACCCTTCTACACTGCTGGTGGAAATGTAAATTAGTACAACCACTACAGAGAACAGTATGAAAGTTTCTCAAAACACTTAAAAAAGAACTAACATATGATCCAGCAATCCCACTGCTAGGTATATATCTAAAAGAAAGGAAATCAGAAAGTATATGAAAGAGATATCTGCACTCTCATGTTTATTGCAGTATTATTCACAATAGCTAAGATGTGGGATCATACTAAGTATCCATGGATGGATGAATGGCTAAAGAAAATGTGGTATATATAAAAAATGGTATATTATTCAGCCATAAAAAAGAATGAAATCCTATCATCTGCAACAATATGGATGGGCCTGGAGGACATTATGTTATGTGAAATAAGCCAGGCATAGAAAGACAAATTTCCCATATTCTGATATGAGGGAGCTAAAAATTAAAATAGTTAAACTCATGAAGATAGAGAATAGAATGATGGTTAGCACAGCCTGGAAAGGGTAGTAAGGGAGGGGAGAAAACTCGGGATAGTTAATGGATATAAAAACAGTTGGAATGAATAAGATCTAGTATTTGATAGCCCAATAGGATGATTGTAGTCAACAATAATTTATTTATATTTTAAAATAACCAAAAGAGTGGAATGGAGTGTTCCTAACACAAAGAAATGATACATGTGGTTGGGCATGGTAGCTCATGCCTATAATCCCAGTACTTTGGGAGGCTGAGGGAGGGGGATCACTTGAGGCCAGGAGTTCAAGACCAGCTTGAGCAACATAGTGAGACTCTGTTGCCACACAAATTTTAAAAATTAGCCAGATGGGCCGGGCGCGGTGGCTCAAGCCTGTAATCCCAGCACTTTGGGAGGCCGAGACAGGCAGATCACGAGGTCAGGAGATTGAGACCATCCTGGCAAATACGGTGAAACCCCGTCTCTACTAAAAAAGAATACAAAAAAAACTAGCCGGGCGAGGTGGTGGGCGCCTGTAGTCCCAGCTACTCAGGAGGCTGAGGCAGGAGAATGGCGTGAACCCGGGAAGCGGAGCTAGCAGTGAGCTGAGATCCAGCCACTGCACTCCAGCCTGGGCGACAGAGGGAGACTCCGTCTCAAAAAAAAAAAAAAAAAAAAAAAAAAAAAAAAAAA
>NW_016803701.1:1906446-1957346 GCF_001698545.2 Rhinopithecus bieti | reverse complement strand
AAAAAAAAAAAAAAAAAAAAAAAAAAAAAAAAAAAAAAAAAAAAAAATTAGCCAGATGTAGTGGTGCTTGCCTGTAGTCTTAGCTACTTGGGAGACTGAGGGGAGGGGATTGCTTACGCTCAGGAGTTTGAGGCTGTAGTGAGCTGTGGTCATGCCATTGCTTTCCAGCCTGGGAAAGAGAGTGAGATCCTGTATCAAAAAAAGAAAAAAAAAAATCCTTGAGGTGATGGATACCCTCAATTACCCTTATGTGATTATTACATATTAAATGCCTGTATTGAAACATCATATGTACCCCATAAATATATACCTCACCTGTTATGTACCCATAACCATTAAAAATAAAAATAATTATTTAGAAGTTCAAATCGCTGAATTTTTTACATCAAAGCTCTGAAATAAACTATAAATAAATAATTTAGTTTTAGATGTATTTCATTTGTGCAGTTTACAGTTGGGTTTTGTTCTGTGATACAGGTTTTTTTTTTTCCTTAATGAGTGATTTTAGCCTATTCACACTTATTGATTCGTAATATCAATTACCATAACTATATAATGCCCACACATACCTATTTCTTTAGTTGGTGTTAGCCAATACAGTAGCCGTTAGCCACATGTGGCATTCACTACTTCAGATGTAAGTAGTGTGACTGAGGAACTGAATTTTCATTTAAATTTAATTTTGATTAATTTAAATTTAAAATTGATGCTACATTGTTGAGGGAAATTGAAGAAGATGTAAGTAAATAAAAAGATATCCTTGTTAATTAATTGAAACACTTCATATTCTTAAGATGGCAATACTTCTGAATTGATCTGCAGATTCAATTCAGTTGCTATCAGTATTCCAACATCCTTTTTTGTTTGTAGAAATGGACAAGCTAATCCCAAAATTTGTATTGAATCGCAAGGGATCCTAAATAGCCAAAACAATCTTGAAAAGGAAATACAAAATCAGAGGACTCATACATCCTAATTTCAGAATTTGCTACAAAGCTCCAGTAATCAGAAAAATATGCCTCTAGCACAAGGATAGACATGCAAATCAACAGAATTAAATTAAAATTCTGTAAATAAACCCATACATTTATGGTCAGTGGAGTTTTGAAAAGGGTACCAAAACCATTCAATGGAGAAAGAATAGTGTTTTCACCAAATGATGCTGGGACAACTGAATATTTACATGCAAATGAATGAATTTGGACCTTAAACTCATATGAAATGCAAAAATTAATTCAAAAATGAATCCAAGACCCAAATGTAAGAGCTAACACTATAAAATCTTATAAAGGAAACATAGATGTAAATTTTTCATAACCCTGAGTTAGGCAATTGTTTTTTTAATACGACACCAAAAATATAAATAACAGAAGAAAAAATAGATAAGTTGGACTTCATCAAAATTAAAAACTTGCATTATCAAAGGATACCATCAAAAAATGAAAGAGTGACCCAGGGACTAGGAGAAAATTTTTGCAAGTCATATACAAAATCAGGGTCTAGTATTTAGAATATATAAAGAACTGCTACAACTTAGCAACACAAATATAAATAACCCAATTTTAAAATGGGCAAAGAACTTGAATAACTATTTCTCCAAAGAAGATGTACAGTGGTCAAGAAGCACATGAAATGATACTCAAGATCATTAGTCATTAGGGAAATGCAAAGTCAAACCACAGTAAGACACCACTTTATACCCACAGGGATAGCTATATCCAAAATCAACAAAATATAAGTATTGGTGAGGATGTGGAGAAGTTGCATTTCTGATGGGGAAATATAAAATGATGCAGTTGTTGTGGAAATAAGTTAGATAATTTCTCAAAAGTTAAATACAGAATTACCGTGTGATTCTGAAATTCTACTCCTAGATATCAATTCTCTTTCCACCCAAGAGAACTGAAAACATATGGTCAGACAAAAACTTGTACATGAACGTTCATTATTCTTAATAGCCAAAAGTGGACACAACGCAAGTGTTCATCAGTTGGTGAATAAATTAAAAATGTAGTGTATCCATACAATGGAGTATTACTCAGCCTTAAAATGGGGTGAAGCATTAATACCTACTACAACATGGATAAACCTTGAAAACATTATAGGTGAAAGACGTTAAGCACAAAAGAACTCAGATAGAAGACTGTTTCTGGCACATCTAGAGTGTCTGTTTCTCTTCTCTGGAAATCTTTTGTCTCTCCTTTGGGCATTCTTGGTTTATATGTTAATTCCTTATATCTGTAAACTGTAATGTAATGGGGAGCTGAGCAAGAAGACACGAGGCAGATGAGAACAGAGTAGCCTTTACTGGGCTCGCAGGCAAGGTTTACTGGTCCTCTAGGAGGAGGGCCGAGGAAGTCGCACTCAGGGCGGGTATCAGGGGCATTTTATAGGGTGAGGTAGGTGGGGTTTGTAGGTTTCGGTTTTCCTGAGTTAGGTTTCGATTTCTGAGGAATGACGTGTCCAGGAGCTTGCACAGAGTGGGGGTTTTTTGGCGGGCGTGGGCTTTTTTTGCGCACTGAGAGTCTTAGCAGGAAGTGAAGGGTGGGAAGTCCTAACAAAGGGCCTGCCATGCCAGGTGATACCGCCATGTTGGGTCTAGATTCCTGCCTAACATTCCGACCTCTTTCTAATAAGAAAAAGGGGCAACGTATTCATCTGGCTGCTTCCTGCTGGTATAGGCCGTTGTGGGGTTCTTTGGAGGTCAGAACTCGGGTATAGGGGTGGAGTAGCATCTGATTGAAAGTGACCCGGGAGACTCCTTTCATGTGGTCCTGGATGAAGTGGAGGACACAGGGAGCTGCGGAGGCAGTTAGATGTGGAGGTGCAGATCCTGTCCGGTTGCACCAGGAAGCATTGGGGGTGGAACTGTTGAAGCTGGGACAGGGTGAGGTGGCTGAGACACTTGTGTGTGATGAGATCTGATAGTCAGTGAGAAGACTAGACAGTAAGAGAATGTCCTAGGGTGAGCTTGAAGGCCTCCTTGGTAAGTTCTGTGGCAGCTGCCAGGGCTCGCAGACAAGGTTGCCAGCCCTGGACCGTGGGGTCTAACTGCTTGGAGAGATAGGCCACAGCCTGGTATGTGGATCCAACCGGCTGGGCTAGGAGGCCAGTAGCTACCTTTTGACACTCCTCGGTGAATAGGTGAAAAGGCCGAAGGGGTTGGGGAGAGAGAGAGCAGGGGCAGAAAGGAGACAGTCCTGAAGCTTCTTGAAAGAGTTGGCAACTAATGAGGGGTCAGACAGCGGTCCAGTGGGTGCTTCCTTGGCAGCCGGGTAGAGGGGCTTGGCTAGGACCCCGAAGTTGGGAATCCAGTGCCTGAAATACCCTACCAGTCCTAGGAAGGACAAGACCTCTTCCGTATCCTGAGGAGGCTGGAGAGTTTCGATGAGGCTTATTCTATCCACCATGAGGCTTTTGTAGTGGGTGTGAGGAATATGCCTAGGTAGGTGACAGAAGGGGTGCAAAGCTGAGCCTTGGCTGGGGTAACCCGATAACCTCGGTCCCCAAGAAAATTTTAAAGTGTAGCAGTATCCGCAAGGGAGCTCTCCCAGGAGGGACTACGTAGTAATAAGTCATCTACATATTGCAATAGTGTGCTGTGGGTAAGGGGACAGAGGCTAACATCCTGTGCCAGTGCCTGTCCGAAAAAATGGGGGCTATCTCGGAACCCTTGAGACAACAGTCCAAGTCAGCTGGGAAGAAATATGAGTGTCTGGATCTTCCCATGTAAAGGCAAACAGAAAGTGACAGTCAGGGTGTAGGGGAATGGTGAAGAAGGCATCCTTTAGGTCAAAGAAAGTAAAATGAGTGGTATCAGGGAATGTGCGAGAGAAGTGTATATGGGTTAGGAACAACTGGAAAGGTGGAGACTACTGCCTTATTGATGAGGCGTAGATCCTGCACAAGGCGGTAGGCCCCAGAGCTTTTCCGTACAGGCAGGATAGGAGTATTGCGTGGTGAGTTGGCAGGGACTAGAATTTGCTGCTGGAGCAGGCGCATGATGATGGGTTTTAGTCCCTGTCGGTGTTCAAGGGAGATAGGGAACTGGGGTCTAGAGGGAAACTTGGAGGGATCCTTCAGCCAGATGCAGACTGGAGTATGGTGCTGGGCAATGATTGGGGTAGAGGTGTCCCACATCTTAGCATTAATGGGGACTAGAAACGGGAGTGGGGGGTCAGCCTGGCGGGGTTTAATCAGGCGAGAGGAGGGGAAAGAAGAACGCGAGGTGCAGGGAGGGGTTGGGCCGGAAGTGAACTGAGGCCCCTAGCTTGGAGAGGAGGTCTCGTCCTAACAAGGAGACTGGGCATGAAGGAATAAGAAATGAGTGCAAGAAGAGGGAGCCATCCAGGCGGCAAGACAGAGGAGGAGTCTGGCGGTAGGTGGAGGGAGTGCCATCAATTCCCATGACCGTGACAGCGGAGGGATGGCTGGGGCCACTGAAGGAAGGCAAAACAGAGTAGGTAGCCCTCGTATCCATAAGGAAGGATATGGACTTATCCGCTACCTGGAGCATAACCCTGGTCTCGGTGACAGTAAGAGGGGTTCCCGAGTCTGAGCCTCTTCAATCTTCGTCGGTGTTGAGGAGCTGGAAGACGCCTCTAGTACCTGGAGGAGGGTTGTCACGTGGAGGCGTAGCGACCGTCTTCAGGTTGGGGCAGTCTGACTTCCAATGGCCTATCTGCCGACAGCTCGGACAGGGGCGAGTTGGCTCCTGAGGGTTGGGGCACTGCTTGGCCCAGTGGCCTTCGTTGCCACATTTGAAACAGGCACCAAGTGGCGCTTGGGGAGTACCTCTTCTCTGAGAGCTCCTGGAGCCAGATGGCCTCAGGGCTTCTACCAAGGCCTGGGTTTGGAGTTGTACCTTCTGTTGTAGCCTGGCCTGTCGCTGGGCCTCAGCTGCTTCCTCCCTGGAATTGTAGACCTTGAAGGCCAGTTTGACTAAATCCTAGATGGTAGTTTGAGGGCCGTCCTCCACCTTTTCAAATTTTTTCCGGATATCCGGAACGGACTGAGAAATAAAGTACATAGCCAAGATGGTTCCTCCTGCGGGGGAGGCAGGGTCAAAGCGGATGTACTGAGTGAGTGCCTCAGTCAGTCAGTTAAGAAAAATGGCCAGATTTTCATCTGAGTCTTGGACTACCTCCTTTAATTTATTAAAGTTGACCGACTTATTGGAGGCTGCCTGCATGCCGGCAAGAAGGCACTGTACCATCATGTCTCGGCGTTGGCGGCCTGCCTGCCCAACCTGGTGGTCCTAGCTGGCCTTGGCCAAGGGCACCACCTCGGTGCCTACTGGCATTGGGGGGTCAGTTAAATGAACCTGGTCAACATGCTGCCTGGCTGCCGCTAGGATACCTCCTGTTCCTCAGGGGACAGGGTTGAGGTCATAACGACATGGAGATGATGCCAGGTGAGGTCATACGCCTGGCATAGGTATCTGAACTCTTTGATATACAGAGTGGGGTTAGCCAAGAAAGAGCCTACATGCTTTTCAATCTTAGGTCTGCCAGCAAAACGGCACATGGACCCGGACCACTCCTTTGGCGCCTGCCACTTCCTGCAAGGGGCACAGGAGGTCGGTCTTGGACCGGGTATGGGCTGAGACAGGCGAGGAGGAGGAGGAGGAGTTAGGAGAGACAGGATCCGTCAGGTTGGAGTTAGGAGAGACAGGATCCGTCAGGTTTGGTGGGGACACAGGAGGAGTGGACAGAAGGGGTGGCGCCAACGAGGACGGAGATGACAATGGGTCAGAGTAAGGGGGAGGTTGAGCGGGGGACTGAAGCGGGGTCAGGGAAAGAGTATCAGGGGGCTCAGAGAAAGAGGAGGAGTCGTCCTTCTCCTTGCTTGAGGGAGTAGATTTCACGAGCAAGACCTGGGCCAACAAACATCGGGCACAGAGGTCTGGTCTGGGTGGGAATGCAAGTCCTAAAAGGCCTGAACGTAGGGTACCTCGGACCATTTGCCTAGCCTCTTGCAAAACTTGGTCAGATCTGTGAGGATATTTAAAGTCTAGAGTGCGTTCTGCAGGCCACTGAGACTGATTATCTAATTTATACTGCGGCCATGCCACTGTGCAGAAGAAAATAAGCCACTTTCGTTTTAGGTCTTGGCTGAGACCTAAAGCCTGGAAATCAGCCAAGAGGCACCCCAGAGGGGATTTTGGGTCTGGTTTGGACTGGGCAGCCCCCATGATCCTGAGGCGGGCAGTCCGGAGGCAACGGGAGCATCCTCCCACTGCCACGCAGAGTGCGGGGTGTGGCGGCTTCCGGAGAGGTTGGACGTCTCCTAGTCCTTGGTGCCGAGGTCACAGGTGACGGACGGGGGAGGCCCTGATGTGGCCGCATTTTCGGGCAGGGACTCCCGGAGCCTGCAGTATGGGAGAAAACTTACCCAGCAGTGATTGAATTGAGTCTCGGATTTGGTGAAAGGGCTCCTGGCTCGGAGAGGAGGTTCTGGCTCCGGGAGAGGAGAGCCTGCCCTAACCGGCAGGGGTCTGGGGAGGGGTCTCCTCCCAGTTTACGGCACCAATGTAATGTAATGGGGAGCCGAGCAAGAAGACACAAGGCAGATGAGAACAGAGGTAGCCGTCATTGGGCTCGCGGGCGAGATTCACCGGTCCTCTAGGAGGAGGGCCGAGGAAGTTGTGCCCGGGGCGGGTATCGGGGGGGCCTTTTATAGGGTGAGGTAGGTGGGATTTGTAGGTTTCGGTTTTCCTGAGTTAGGTTTCAATTTCTGAGGAATGACGTGTCCAGGAGCTTGCACAGAGCAGGGATTTTTTAGCAGGAGCGGGCTTTTTTCGTGCGCTGAGAGTCTTAGCAGGAAGTGAAGGGCGGGAAGTCCTAACGGCTTGCCATGCCGGGTGATACCGCTATGTTGGGTCTAGATTCCTGCCTAACATAAACCTCACTTGAACTTCTGTAGTATCTCTAGGGTTGGTTTCTGTTTGGATGAACAGAGGCAAGATGGTGCACTTCCGGGTTCTTCATCCCCCCAACTTTTCCCACGCGCGGGAAAATGCAGCCGTCCACCCGGGAAGGCGCAGACCAACTAGGCATGCGCCAGGTGATGTCAATCTGAAGAGACCAAGATTTACCTGGTCGCACCTGTGGAACGCCCCGACACGCCTGTGCCCCGCCTATTGCCCTCCCACTCCTAGAAAAGCCGCTCGGGAGGAACGCCACGCACTGACTTCCCAGCTTCCCCACTGCGGTGGGGACTGTTGGAACTCCCTCCGAGAGCTGCACGGGTGACTCAGTTGGCCTCATTTGCCGGAGGCCAACAGACCTCTCCCTACCCACCTTCTTCCCCTGAACCTAGGTGACCAAAATAAACTTGCAGTTTTGCTCCTACCCTTGCCTAGCCGCTGGTTCTTTTGTGCCCACTCTGGTGGTCTTAGAAAAACAAATCAGTTTCCAAGAGGGATTCAGCAGCCTATGCTAACTTGCCTTTTTTTTTTTTTTTCAGGAAGCTAAAATCTTTATAATATCATTGTAATTCTGTATTTAGTACTGAATATTTTCAAATTTTTTCACTGTAGCTTGCAAATATAAAAGTGTTTAAGAATCAAGTTGGAACATATTTTTAACTTTTAAAAAAATTTTGATATTCCCAGTTCTGATAGTATCAGCAGTGATGAGGAGGAGCTAAGGACTTTGGGAAGCAGTGGTAGTGAAAGCAGTACTCCAGAGAATGTCGGACCTCCTTTCCTCATGGATGAGAACAGTTGGTTCAACAAGTGTAAGAGAGTTAAACAAAAGTATCAGCTTACCCTGGAACAGAAGGTATTTTAAAATTATCAAAATACACTTAATTTTATTCTTGTTATTGCCTTTGAACTGTGACTGCCGAAATATTTTTAACTGAATAAAATTATTTATCCATTTCTCTCTCTTCTGTTTTTTGAATTGGCCTCCTTTTAATGAAGAAATCACGCAGTCATAGAAGATGCTTTTGTTTGTTGAACTTTTTCCAATTTTATGTTTTAACATAAAAACAAGCCATTATTTTAATAAGCAGTTTAATTTATGTATTTGAGATTTTAATTTCTATCATTAATTTTATAAAAGATTATTGGTTTGTGAAAATGCAGTGATTGCCTAAGCACGTACATCTGTTTTTTGAAAATTAGATATTTTAGCAGCTCTTGTGTGTTAAGCACTGTAGTAGGCAAAGTGGAGTATATAACAGAAAGAAAACAAACTCTATTAAGGAGTTTTAACCATTACTTTTTTATTGTATTTTCTATTTTCCCTTTTCTTCTTCTTTAATATCATCATTCATAGATGATATAAATAAGGAAAGCCCAATGGAATTAGTGATAGAAATATTCAAAAAATTAAAATGCAGTGGGGAAATTGTTATCATTTTACAAATATAAATAATTTTATCTATACAGATAGCTGTTGCTTAGAAAATACTTTTTAAATCCAAATTATATAGCTATAAACATTTGCATAATGCATATGAAGAAAACTTTTCATGCGCTATTAAAGGAGACTTGTGGTACCAGCAAGAATTCAGACTAAGATAATCTGAAAGTATCTTCATTGCAAAAATCTGAAAATGCTGAGTAGAATACAGTTTTTTAAAAGATTTATTCAGAGCAACTCCCTCAAGAAAAGGAACTCACTAGGGATCAGAAACATAGACCTAACACAATAAGAATATGTGCATATATTGAGAGAACTGTAGGCCCCAGGGATGGGGGTGAAGACATAATTCCTTAACCTAGAAACTTGCATTTTAACACCAACAGGGAAACAGCAGGCATAGGACCCTGTCATTCAGGTGGAAATTGAACCTAGAATGCAGGAGTGAGATGCAAAATGACAGAGTAAACAAATAAATTTGTAAAGAAACCTTGGTTACATGAAATAGCAAAAATAATGACCAATATGGGGTGACACTGGTATACTGAAATATGTTTAACTGGCTCTTTTAGAGGAGATGGAAACAGAAGCCCTCAATTGTAGTGTTTGCCAGTTTTTCTGGGATAAATACTCCCATCATGGCCAATTTAAAGCTACCAATATGACATCACTGAATGCAAAATTGGGAAGAGATGCACAGTAGAACACCATTCCATAGTATTTCTACTAAGATAGATGAAATAGATGTAAATGACTGTAAGAACATAGATAATAATAGTTAAAATATGGTGAAATAATTAGAAAGTGATGAATTTTGATTAGTTATTGCCTTTGTGTTTAATATAATTTACTGAGTTGTAAATTTATATAATTTAATTTTTACTAACAGCAATGTTTTACAACTGAGTTAAATTTCTGAAATTTAACAGTCAATTCTTGAGAGCCTATACAAGCCAGCTACAGACCACCACTGGGAGTATGAATGCAGAGCAGAACTAAAACACTGACTGAAAAACATCAGAAAGAGTGAGAGATGCACAGTAGAACACCATTACACAGTGTTTCTACTAAGATAGATGAAATAGATGTAAATGACCATAAGAACATAGATAATAATTAAAATATGGTGAAATAATTAGAAAGTGATGAATTTTGAGTAGTCTTTTGAGCTAGTCTTTCAAGGTCTTTGTAATATAGTGAAGGAAGTTAGAGACATTTTTAAATGTGTGTGCCTGTTTCCAAAATTAACATTTAGAAGTTGCAATTAAGAGAATAGAAGTAGAATGTTTAATTTTCAAACTAGTAGAGGGAAAGAAAAGAAATAAGGAAAGACTGATCAGTATAATAGAAGGGAACACATTAGAAAAAATAAGGATAGTGAAAAGAGAACAAAAAATGCAAATTACATATAACCAGAAGAGTCAACACCACCATAAAAGTAAATGGCAGAAACTTGCCAGTTAAGATAAACTCTTAGATTTATTGAAAAATAATTATAAAATTTAGCTCTATGCTATTGATAAGAGAGACACATAACATATAATGACATAAAAAGTTGAAACTAGGGGAATAAATATACTAGACAGATACTAAAAGAATTCTATGTCAATATCATTAAATGTAGACGTTAAGGCGGAAACATTTTTTTAAAAGACAGTGTCTTTCTTTAGTCTTAATAATGCTTACTTTAGCATTCACCAAGAACATATATCAGTGCTGAACTTACATATATTTAACAATATATCCATGAAAATGTAAAGCAAAAGTTAATTAAATGTCAAGAATAAATTGGTAATTCCATAATTATAATAAGAAATTTTAAGGTCTTTCAGAGTAATTTATAGATTGAACGGATGTAGTGAACTTCAGTAACACAATTAATAAACCTGATCTAAAATATATTAAATGTTAACAATTAGAATATGTAACCTTTTCAAGCGTATATGGAACAGCTATAGTGTTTTGTTTTGTTTTGTTTTGTTTTTTGTTTTTGTTTTTGAGATGGAGTCTCGCTTTGTCACCCAGGCTGGAGTGCAGTGGTGCAATCTTGGCTCACTGAAACCTCCACCTCCTGGGTTCAAGTGATTCTCCTGCCTCAGCCTTCCAAGTACCTGGGACTACAGGCATGTGACACCATGCCTGGTTAATTTTTGTATTTTTAGTAGAGACGGGGTTTCATGACATTGGCTAGGCTGGTCTCTAACTCCTGACCTCAAGTGATCTGCCCACCTTGGCCTCCCAAAGTGCTGGTATTACAGGCATGAGCCACTGCACCCAGCCAATTTTTTATGGAGCACACTAAGTCACAAAACAAATGTCCACAAATACCAAAGAAATGATACAATATTATCATTTTAGTATAACTTTTATATTAATATAAGGTCATGTGAATAGTGCAGTAAAGTTAGATATCAATACAAAAAGTTTAGCACCACCCACATGTGACCCATGAAATTAAAGAAAAAATTGTCTAAATTATAGGTCAAAAAATTGATGAAATAGAATACTTTAAAATGAATGAGAATGAAAATAATGCATACTAACCGTTGTAAGTTGCCACACAACTTGTATAGTACTTGTAGAAATACTTAGATATTTAGAAAAGAAACAATGAAAATTACAGAGATAAGTATCCAAGAAGTAGTCAAAGAGCAACCAAACCAGTTCAAAAAGAAGGAAAGTAATAAAATAACAGATATTGATGAAGTAAAAAACAAAGAAACATAATTAACAAAACCAAGAGATAATTATTTGCAAAAATTAATGAAATAGACATTCTAGCTAGAATAATTTTTTTTTAAAATTAAGGCACAGATAATCTTAAGAATGGAAGAATAGACAGCACAGCATAAATGTGGGAGAAACCCTCCCAATAATTATTAGAGAATATTTAAATAATTTTATGATAATACTTTGCAAAACAAAGAATTTTTATAAATACTACTTATCAAAACTGATAGATATATAGCCATTTAACAAATTGAATAAGTAGTTTAAAATCTATCCAATCCCCCACCAAAAAAAACTATCATGTATTGTTTTGATGAGTCTACCAAATACAGTCATGCACTACATAATAATGTTTTGGCCAACAATGGGTCATGTATATGAGGTGGTCCCATAAGATTATAATGGAGATGAAAAATTCCTATCACTTAGTGATGTAGCCATGGTAATGTTGTAACACAATGCATTACTCATGTGTTTGTGGTGATGCTGGTGTAAATACACCTATTTCCCTGCCAGTCATTAAAAACTAGCATATACAATTATGGACAGTACATAATACTTGATAATAAAATACTGTTACTGGTTTACATATTTACTATACAATACTTTTTAGTCGTTATTTTTTAGTGTACTCCTTCTACTTAAAAAACAAAAAAAATTAAGTGTAAAACAGCTTCAGGCAGGTCTTTTAGGAGGTAGTCCAGCAGTAGGCATTGTGATCATGGGAGATGACAGCTCCATGTATTAATGCTCCTGAAGTCTTTCCAGTCAGACAAGAGGTGGAAGTGGAAGACAGTGATATTGATGATCCTGACCCTGTGTAGGCCTAGGTTAATGTGTGTGTTTGTGTCTTCATTTATAATGAAAAGTTTAAAAGTTAAAAAATTTTAAATGTGTAAATAGAAAAAAAGCTTATAGAATAAGGATGTGAAAAGAAAATATTGTTGTATAGCTGTGCAATGTATGTTTTAAACTGTTATTACAAAATAGTCAAAAGATGTTTAAAAGTTTGTAAAGTAAAATGTTAGAATAAACTAAGTTCAATTTTATTACTGAAGAAAGAAAACAAAAATAAATTTAGTGTAGGCTAGGTGTACAGTGTTTATAAAGTCTGCAGTAGGGTACTGTAGTTGTAGGCCTTTACATTCACTAACTACCCACTCACTGACTCACTTTGAGCAATTTCCAGTCCTGCAAGTTCCATTTCACAGTAATGGCCTACATAGTTGTGCCTTTTTTTAAAAAAAAAATCTTTTATACCATATTTTTACTGTCCCTTTTCTATGTTTAGATATATAAATACTTGCCATTGTATTACAGTTGCCTACAGTACTCAGTATAGTAACATGCTGTACAGGTTTGTAGCCTAGGAACAATAGGCTATACCATCTAGCCTAGGTGTGTAGTAGACTGTACCATCTGGGTTGGTGTAAGTACACTCTGTAATGTTCATAGAATGGCAAAATGGCCTAGCAACACATTTCTCAGAACATATCCCCATCATTAAGTGGCACTCAACTGTATGAGTGATCCCTATTTTATATGGACTGTTCCTGAGAATAGAAAAAGAAGGAATAGTTTTCAATGAATTTAATGAATCCCAGTATAACTTTTATACTAACATAAGATCATGTGAATATAGTATCAAGTGGGAATGTGATTAGTATAAAACCAGTAGTAAGAATGATTACTACAATGGCAATGTCAATAGCAATATCTAGTAAATGTGAAGATATACACGGCCTATATCCTAGGAATTCTCCTCCTAGATATATCTCCTTGGATGTGCGTACCAGGAGACATAACAGTGTGTTCACAGCATTATTGTTTATATTAAGAAAAACCTAAAGTGATCCAAATGATCATTGAGAGAACAGTGACAGAAGAGTGAATAAACTGCAATATTCATACAATGGAATACTATACAGTTTTTAGAGCAAATGAACTATAGCTAGACTCATCAATATAGACAAAACATTTTCAAAAGGATATTGACAAAACCAAGCAAAATTAAACAACTTATTGTTTAAGATGACACATATTTATAGTAAAACTGGAAAGAAAAGTAAAGAGATGATAAATACAAATCTAGGATATTGTTACCTTTGCAGAGGAGACAATCAAGGAAGGCATTATATTGGCTTTTAAAGTATTGGTGATTAATCTAGGTTGTGGATATGTGAGTATTCTTTAATTACTAATGTTTATGAATATATATTGTTTATATTAAGCTGTATATATATGAAATATTCATTTATAAAATTTAACTTCTGAGATTTTATTATAGAAAACATTTGAGAATTATCAGGAAGAAATATGAAAAATAAGCTCTTAAAGAATAGTATTAACTACTCTTAACATGTATCATAAATCTAAAATAAGTGAAAGTTTATTAATGACACATGAATAGGGTAACATGTAATAGAAGAATACTTTAAAAGTTTCTAATTAAAATCCTTAGAGGAATTTCAAAGTACATTGCAACTAAAAAGAATAGAATGCCATGGGAAGAGAACAATCAGAAAACAGGAAAGAGCTTTTGAAAATTAAAAATATGATTTCCTGAATTCAGAAATTTAGTACAAAGGGTTGGAAGATAAATTCAATAAGGTTTCCCAGAAAGCAGGGCAGAAGGACAAAGAAAAAGTAAAGAGTAAAAGGTTAAGAGATCATTCCAAAAAGTCTTATATCCTATTACGTGTTTACCAATAATAATAGCTAGTAATTATACATAGCATGCAGTGTACTAGACACTGTTCCAAGCAATTTACCTGTATTGATTCATTTAATCCTACCAACTGGGGTACTCTGATGGGTCGTACTTTTTTTAGATGGTGAAACTGTGGCACAGAGAGCTTAAGTAACTTGCCCAAGGACACATAGCTGATAAGTGGTAAAACTGGAATATGACACTAGGCCGGCAGGCCTAACCAAAACATTATACTACCTCTCACTAACATATTAATGCTAAAATGTTAATGTCTATGTGTTTTTGAAAAATAATCACAAAGAGGCAACTTTCTAATTGGTTATTCTGTTTTTAGGTCTGTATTTTGAAGCTAGGAGTCATGCAGTTGTTTTGAAGCTTAGAATTACAATGTTTTAACTAAGTTTTGCATCAAATTAGTTTCTCAAACTTCAAAGAAGAGTTTTAAATAATGGAGAATATATGTTATATTTTTATATTCAGTTAAAATAAATTTTTTACTAATTTTTCAGTAATGCTTTGAAATTGTTTCATTACAATATAAATAGGAATAGTATTTAAGCTACTCAGCATTTATCTTCAGGATATGTATTAGAATTTTTCAGTTGCTATATCTTGATGATACTGGATTTCCAGGGTTACCTTGAAGAACTCTTACGACTTCGAGAGAACCAACTATCTGAATCTGTCTCCCAGAATAAAATACTACTTCAAAGGATTGAAGATTCTGATCTGGCCCATAAACTGGAGAAGGAACAATTAGAATATATAATTGTGGAGCTTCAAGATCAGCTGTAAGTACAAGCCTTTTAGAAAAATGTTGGTAGTATGTAAACATTAAGACAAAATGTCATGTTTTAATATAGGAGGCAAATTCCAGTAAATCTGATTGCTTGTTAATTCTTTTTCACCTACACATTTTTTGAAAGTTTACTTTTGTTTTTGTTATTACAAAAGTAATCCATGTTAATTTCAGAAACTTAAAAAAATACAAGAAGAGGCCGGGTGCAGTGGCTCATATCTATAATCCCCCGCACTGGGGAGGCTGAGTTGGGCAGATTGCTTGAGCCCAGGAGTTAGAGACCAGCCTGGGCAATGTGGCAAAACCCCATCTCTACTAAAAATATAAAACATTAGCTAGGCATGGTGGCATATGTCTGATTGAGCCACAGCATTCCATTCTGGGTGACAGAGCAAGACTCTGTCAAAAAAAAAAAAAGAAAGAAAGAAAGAAAGAATAAGAATAAGAAAATACAAGAAGAGAGTAAAAATTACCTTCAGTTGTGTTACCCAGCATAAACTGGTTATAACTTGGTGTATATTATTCCAAATGCGAATGTATAATTCTTAAAGTAGTTATTGATTGACTGATTATAAATAGATGGTATTTAGACTAGTGCTACTCAAAGTATAGTGCTGGTACGTTAACTGTTACTAGGTTGTGCCAGAATGTCACTAAGCAGAGTTTAGGATAGCTGAGTTATTTTTTAATAGCAAGACTTTTTTTTGATGAAGAAAGCAGTATATGGAGCTACTTTCTGGTACAAGCCTCTTGTCACTGTTCAAAGCACTTGTACTTTGTCAGGCTTGTACTTTGTATTTTGTCAGGCTTGCTTTGTTCAATTGCTTATTGTGAAAATTTTCACATATTAATATGTAATCTTAAAAAATAATTTAAATTTTTTTATTTTGAAGTAATTTCAAATTTTCAGAAAAGTTATAAGGACAGTACAAAGAATTCCCATATAACCTTTCCTAGATTCATTATTTTCAACATTTTGTCACATTTGTCTTATAATTCTGTTCCTTTCCCTAAACACATACACATTTTTTAACCACTTGAGAGGTTGCATACATTATGGTCCTTCATTCCTTACTGCTTCAGTGTCATTCTTAAGAACTAAAATGTTCCCTTATGTGATCATAGTTCAGTTGTCAATTAAAGATATTTAAATTGATGTACTTTCACCTATAATTCATTTTCTGGTTTTGTCAAATGTCTAAATAATGTCCCTTACTACAAATTTTATTTCTTTGGTACTGGGTCCAATTCAGGATTCTGTTTGCATGTGGTTGTCAGCTACTTTAAACTTAAAACAGTTTTCAGTCTTTTTCTTGCATGAGATTGATATTTCTAAAGAAAACTAGCTAGAATTCTTATAAAATGCCCCTTAATTTGTGTTTGTTTACTTTTTCCTTATGATTAGAATGAGCTTATCCATTATTGGCTGGATTACAAAATAAGTAGTTATGTTCTATTGGGGATATGAACACCCAGAGGCACATAGTCTGTTGGACCTTTATTAATGATATTAATCATTTGGTTAAGATGTTTTTCTCTTCTGTATAGTTACTGCTATTCCTTCTGTTCCTTATAAATTAATTAACACATAATTTATAAGTAGATACTTGAAAAATTTCAACTTTTATTTTGGATTCAGGAGGTATATTTGTTACATGGGTATGTTACATGATGCTGAGATTTGGGGTGTGATTGATCCTGTCACCCAGGTAGTCAGCATAGTACCCAATAGGTAGTTTTTCAACCCTTACCCCCCACCCTTCCTCTCCCTTCTCG
The DNA here is from genome assembly GCF_001698545.2 of Rhinopithecus bieti. NCBI lineage: Eukaryota > Metazoa > Chordata > Mammalia > Primates > Cercopithecidae > Rhinopithecus > Rhinopithecus bieti. Next base: position 1,940,959 of record NW_016803701.1, on the reverse strand, counting down.
TAGTTCCCTGTGTCTAATAATGCCATCTTTATGGCCACGTGTGCCGAATATTTAACTACCAGCTATAAGTGAGAACATGAGGTATTTGGTTTTCTGTTTCTGCATTAAATCACTTAGGATAATGACCTCTGGCTGCATCCATGTTGCTGCAAAGGACATGATTTCATTCTTTTTTATGGCTGCATGGTAGTCCATGGTGTTGATGTACCATATTTTCTTTATCCAATCGACTGTGAATGGGCTCCTCAGTTGATTCTATGACTCTGCTATTGTCAGTAGTGCTGTGATTAACATAGGAGTGCATGTCTTTTTGGCAGAACAATTTATTTTCTTTTGGATATATACCTAGTAATGGTATTCCTGGGTTGAATGGTAATTCTGTTTTAAGTTCTTTGAGAAATCTCCAAACTGCTGTCCACAGTGGCTGAACTAATTCATTCCCATCAATAGAGTGTAACCATTCCCTTTTCTCCATAGCCTTATCGGCATCTGTTGTTTTTCAACTTTTTAATAATAGCCCTCTGACTAGTGTCAGAATGGTTTTGATTTCCATTTCTCTGATGATTATTGTGTTGAGCTTTTTTTTCACATTTGTTGGCTGCTTGTATGTCTTCTTTTAAGTATCTGTTCATGTCTTTTGCCCAATTTTTACTGGGGTTATTTGTTTTTTTCTTGTTGATTTAAGTTCCTTACAGGTTCGAGATGTTAGACATTTGTTGGATGCGTAGTTCGTGAGTATTTTCTCCCTTTCTGTAGGTTGTCTGTTTACTCTGTTGATAGTTTCTTTTGCTGTGTAGAAGCTCTTTGGTTTAATTAGGTCCCACTTGTCAATTTTTGTTTTTGTTGTAATTGCTTTCGAGGACTTAGTCATAAATTCTTTTCCATATGTTACATTATTCTGTATATGGCTACCCAGCTATCACAGCACCACTTATTGAATAGGGAGTCCTTTCTCCATTGCTTATTTTTGTCAGCTTTGTCAAAGATAAGATGGATTGTGGGTATGTAGCTATATTTCTAGGTTCTGTGTTCTGTTCTATTGGACTTTGTGTCTATTTGTGTAACGGTATCATTCTGTTTTGGTTACTGTAGCCATCCTTGTAACATAGTTTAATGTTGGGTAACGTGATGCCTCCAGCTTTGTTTTTTTTTTTTTATTAGGATTGATTTGGCTATTTTTGTTCCATATGAATTTTAGGATTTCTTTTCTAATTCTCTGAAAAATTATGCTGGTATTTTAATAGGTATTGCATTCAATCATGCAATTTGTTCTGTAGGTTGCTTGGGGCAGTATATGGTCATTTTCACAGTATTGATTCTTCCAATTCATGAGCATGGAATGTTTTTCCATTTGTTTATGTCATTTCTTTCAGCAGTGTTTTGTAGTTCTCCTTGTAGAGATCTTTCACCTAATTGCTTAGATATATTCCCAGGTATTTTGTGCATGTGTGGCTGTTGTAAATGGGATTGTGTTTTTGAGGTGACTCTCAGCTTGACCGTTATTGGTGTATAGAAGTACAACTGATTTTTATACATTGATTTTATACCCTGAAACTTTACTGAAGTTGTTCTTCAGTTCTAGGAGCCTGTTGGTGGTTGTCAAGATTTTCTAGGTGTATAATTATATCATCAGGAGGTTGTCAAAGTTTTCTAGGCATATAGTTATATCATTAGGAAAGAGAGACAATATGATTTCTCCTTTACCAATTTGGATGCTTTTTATTTATTTTTCCTATTGCTCTGGCTAGGACTTCTATACTATGTTGAATAGGAGTGGCCAGAGTAGGTGTCCTTGTCTTGTTCCACCTCCCAAGGGGGAATGTTTCCAGCTTTTGCCTGTTCAGTGTGATGTTGGCTGTAGGTCTGTCTTAGATGGCTCTTATTATTTTAAGATACATTCCCTCAATACCTAGTTTTTTGAGGGTTTTTATCATGAAGGGATGTTGGATTTTATTGAAAGCGCTTTCTATGTCTATTGATGTGATCATATGGTTTTTGTTTTTTATTTCGTTTATGTGGTAAATCACATTTATTGATTTGCTTATTTTAGCCATCCTTGCATCCTGGGAATAAAGCCTACTTGATCGTAGTTAACTAACTTTTAGAGGTGCTGCTAGGTTTAGTTTGGTAGTATTTTATCGAGTATCTTTGTCTCTGTGTTCATTAGGGATACTGGCCTAAAGTTTTCCTTTCTTGTTGTGTCTTTCATTTTGCTATCAAGATGATGCTGGCTTCCTAGAATGTGTTACAGAAGAGTCCGTCCTTCTTGATATTTTGAAATAGTTTCAGTAGGATTGACACCAGCTCTTCTTTGTATATCTGGTAGAATACAACTGTGAATATATCTGCTCCAGGACTTTTCTTAGTTGATAGATTTCTTATAACTGTTTCAGAGTTTATTGCTCTGATTAGGTTCTCAGTTTCTTCCTGGTTTAATCTTGGGAGGTTGTGTGTTTCCGGCAATTTATCAATTTCCTCTCGATTTTCTAGTTTGTGTGCATAAAACTGTTCATAATAGTCTCTGAAAATATTTTGTATTTCTGTAGGATTAGTTGTAATGTCAACTCTGTCATTTCTCATTGTGCTTATTGGGATCTTCTTTCTTTTTTTCTTTGATAATAGCTAACAGTCTATCAGTCTTGTTTATCCTTTCAAAGAAATGATGTTTGGTTTTATTGATCCTTTGAATAGGTTTTTGTGTCTCAGTCTTGTTCAGTTCTGCTCTGATTTCAGTTACTTGTTTTCTTCTTCTAGCTCTGGGGTTAGTTTATTTTTGTTCTTTTAGTTCCTCTAGGTACGATGTTAGAGTGTTGATTTAAGATCTTTCTAACTTCTTGATGTAGACATTTACTGATAAAAACTTTTAACACTGTTTTGCTGCATCCCAGAGATTTTGGTATGTTGTATCTCTTTTCATTTATTTTAAAGAATTTTTAAATTTCTGTCTTAACTTCATTGTTTACCCAAAAGTTATTCAGGTGTAAGTTTGTTTGATGCCAATGTGATTGTGTGATTTTGAGAGATTTTCTTGCTATTCACTTCCATTTTTCTTCCACTGTGGTTCACATATATGCTTGGTATGATTTCAGGTTTTTAAAATTTTATTTGGACTTGCTTTATGGCCAAGCATATGGTCAAACATCGAATATGTTCAGTGTGCAGATGAAAATAAAGTGTATTGTGTGGTTGATGGGTGGAGTATTCTTTAGATGTCAAATTGGGCAAGTCAAATTTACATCCAGAGTTTGTTAGTTTTCTGTGTTAATGATCCGTCTAATGCTGTCAATGGGGTGTTGAAGTCCACTACTATTATTGTGTGACTAAGTCTTTTGTAGGTCTAGAAGTACTTGCTTTATGAATCTAGGTGCTCCAATGTCAGAGTGTGTGTGTGTGTGTGCACGTGTGTGCGTGCATGTGTGTGTGTGTGTGTATATGACAGTTAAGTCTTTTTGTTGTATTGAACTCTTTATCATTATGTAATGACCATAATGACCTTTTTTGTCCTTTTTTAATGTTGTTTCTTTAAAGTATGTTTTATCCGATATAAGAATAGGACCCCCTGCTCTTTTTTGTTTTTAGTTTGCATGGTAGATCTTTCTTCATGTCTTTACTTTGAGCCTGTGGGTTTCATTATATGTGAGATGGTTATCTTGAAGATAGCAGATGGTGATTGGGTCTTGTTCTATTAGCCACCGTGCCTCTCTGTGTTTTATAAGTGGGGCATTTAGACCATTAACATTCGTGGTTAATATTGCTATCTGATGTTTTGATCCTATCCTGGTGCTGTTAGCTAGTTGCTTTGTAGTCTTGATTGTGTAGTCTCAATAGGGTCTGCAGGCTGTGTATTTAAGTGTGTTTTTATGGTAATACAGATTGTTATTTCATTTCTGTGTCTACAACTCCCTCGAGTATCTCTTGCAAGGCTGGTCTATTGGTAATGAATTCTCATAGTGATTGCTTGTCTGGAAAATATTATACATTTCCTTTTATGAAGCTTAGTTTGGTGGGATATTAAATTCTTGACTGGTATTTCTTTTCTTTAATAATGCTGAAAATATGTTCCCAGTCTCCTCTAGCCTGTATAGCTTCTGTTGGGAAGTCTCCTGTTAGCCTGATAGGATCCCCTTTGTAAGTGATATGACCCTTTTCTGTAGCTGCCTTTGAGATTTTTTCTTTCACATTGACCTAGAAAGTCTGAAGATTCTGTGTCTTGGGGGGTGGTCATCTTGTATAGTATCTCATAAGGGTTCTATGAATTTTTTTTGAATTTATATGCCAACCTATCTAGTGAGATTAGGGAAATTTTTCAGTCCCAGAAGTTCACTTTAGTTCTTTCTTAAAATGACTATGTTGTCATTCAACTCTTAGATCATTTCACTGGCTTCCTTGAAATGGATTTCAACTTTCTTTTCAATCTTGTTAAGTTTCCTTGCCATCTAGATTTTGAATTCTATGTCTGTCATGTCTGATATTTCAATCTGATTAGGATTCATTGCTGGGGAGCTAGTGTGATCCTTTAGAGGTAAGGAAATGCTCTGACTTTTTGAATTGCTGGAGTTCTTGTGCTGATTTCATCTCAGCTGAGGGGGCTAGTGTTTCTTTTTCTTTTATAAACTGCTCACATTTGGATGGGGCTTGTTTTCATTTTCTTTTATCCCTTGAGGGTTCGACTGTTGTGTATAGTTGGTTGGCTTTGTTTTTGGGTCTTTTCAGAGGGCCAAGGTTCTGTATGGGTTCCTTAGTTTGGGCTAGTTTCCTCATTGGGTTTTACAGGCATTGTGTGCTAAAGGAATTTATTTTTGTTTGGTGGTGTAATTCAGGCTGTGATGCAGTAGATGGCATTTAAGAGTAAGGGCTGGCAGATATGCTTACTCAGCTATAAGCCTCCTTTGTATTTGAGTGCCTTCCTAGCAGTGCTTTGGGGAGGGGGAGATGTGGTGGTAGGGGAGATGCGGTGAGGGGAGATGTGGTAGGGGGAAAATGTTGTTGCAGGGTAGAAGATTACCCCTCACTAAGCCTGTTCCTAGGTATTGGGGGAACCCCTCCAATCATGGATGTCTTGCCTATGCTTCCTTAGCCCTAAGGGGGACCCTGGTTGGCTGCACACCCCCTCCCTTAGGGACAGCTCAAGCTGAAGCTTAGATCACCAAAGACTCACAACTCCTTGGGGACCCACTGGTCCTCTGAGCTTGGCAGAGTCAGAGTAGGTTGTGGGATATGTCTTTTGGTGGTTTGATGATGAACCGGATCAAGGGCAGAGGATCCCCAGGCAGGGTATTGATGCCACAGATGTACAGCCTGTGTGGTGCCTGCAGCCTAGGGTTTTTAGCCTGGCAGATGGCTGTGGGATCCCCCAAGCAGATCTCCCTCCAGTGTCTGCCCCAGGAACAGACCTAACCAGCTAGATTTGTCCCAAGCTTTCTATGCTGAAATTGCTGGGCTATCCCAGGTGTTCTAGGCCATGGGGCTCCCTCAAGTAGAAGGTGCAACTGGCCAACAGACTGAACCCTTCCCAGGCTGGTCTTGGGGAGGGAAGGATGCCCAGCTCCCTTGGCGGCACATGAACTCACGCCTCCCTGTTTCTGTTCTGAGTGGGGGCTCCCTCCTCACTAGAGCTCTAACCACATATCTCAATTCTGAAACCCTGGGCAGTGTACTCCAACCCTGGGAGGTTGGGACTGGGCCTGCAGCTTTGTCCTCTGGCCCCATGGGATTGAACACCAGCTGTGCTGGGGGAGCTAAACTGCTCCCAGGTCACTGGCAAAACACTCAGGTGGAGCAGTGGAGGCTGTGCTCTGTGCACCCTCTTATAGGAATGGTGAGGCAGGTGGCTTTGAGAGAAGCTGGAAGACAAGGGGACATGTGGATCAGCCTTGCCCAATCGCATGAGAAAGGGAGCCCTACTTTCTCCTCTGGCTCTGCAGTCAGTAGGTGCTACAGTTACTCAGAGCAAGATGGAGAGGCTTGGGGGATGGAAACCTATGGTTGCATTTTGCTGTAGCTGTCTCATGTTCCACCAACCCTTCTGAGCTCTGCACAGGTTTGAGCTTTGCCTTTGCATACTGTGTGGGCAATTCCTTTGCCGATTCAAATGTCTGTGTGGGTTGTGGGATCTTTTATAGTTAGGATCCCAGAGGTGTGGTGTTCTGTAGTTCATTCACTCTTCCCTTACTTTGGCTCTGTTCAGGACCAAGAGCCAGTCCTTGTGTTAAGAGATTCTATGCAGGCTTTCCAGCTTCCTCTTCAACCTTGGTGTCTGCATCACGTCTCTCTCAACTTTCATTGTTTTCTCTCAAACAATCTGTTTGAAATGTGATGGTTTACTTGATATTTTGGTTTCTCTTGAAGGGAGATGTGTTTCCTGGGTATATCTAATTGGCTATCTTGTCCCCTCCCTCCTAAAAACTTTCCTAGAATTGGACTCTGCAGACACTGTCCCAGTGGTAGCCCAGCTCCACTTCTTCCTTCCAGTGTTATTTTGTAATGAGATACTTTGAGACTAAGTAGATATAAAAGATGATTTTTTTAAGTTAGAAAGTTTTATTAAGGAGCAAAAAAGTTTAATATTTTTTAGGAATTTGTATCTCGATGAAAATAATTATGTCAAAAAAAGAATTATGTTTACATATTTTTCTTCTTTTTTATGGTATTTTAAAGAGAGTTTGTCCTACGGGGCATCACTGGGTAGGGAAGAGGTTAAGACCTTTCTTAACCCCTTGCTTCCATTAGCAGGGAGAAAATATCAAGAGCCAAACAGTAGAGATTTCTGGTTATTAAAACCAGATTTCTGGTTATCTAAAATTATAATTTTACAATTAAAATATTAAGAAGATAGTTTCATTTTCTTTTGCAAGCAATACTGGTAGTTTAAATGCCTTTTAACATAAAAATAATTATGAAATACGTTATTTTTCAAGAGATTATTTTCATTTGAAGAATAATTTAAATGGATCACATTTATCTCACTTTGGATGACTGAAAGGAACAAAGACTTGCAAACTTTTAAGGTTGAGAAATTAATCTAACTGAGTTATATGATTTTTCATTTTCTGGATATAAGAATGGCCCCATTGATCCTCTTGATTTATTGCAAGGAAGAAGCTTTCAATTGTCTTTAATACCTTTAATTTAATATCTTTAATTTTAATTAACTATTACTAGAGCAACAAAAAAAATTATGGCCACTGATCAGAATTAGACTATTTTCTTGAGTTTAGGGGTTAAAGATCTACTTTCATACAGTATGGCTTCAATTTCTAGACAGGCATAAGGCATAAATTGGTGTCTTAAAAGATTCTTTTGTACAAAAACCACTTTCAAGGATACTGAACAGGAGCATTTCTTTGTGAATGTCCACAATTCACTACTTTATCAGAATCAGCTTTAAGAAATGCAGAATGGTGTGGATATTTTTGCAGCTATAGTGAAAGAGTGAACATGTTTTGTCCTTATCTTGCTGAGATTTTTTTAAAAAATCAACTGTCAAGAAGGCCTATAATCAAAGTTGAGCATTGAAATTTCCTTTGTTAGTCCTGAGAAGATAAAAAGTAGCCCTGAGAAAATTAAAGTTATAAAGGAAAAGGCCAGAGAAGGAATACTGACAGATAGAATGTGAGGCATGTAATATTTGCTTCTACATTGTGTTGATTTTTTTCCTGGGCAATTTAAATCCTGAGTCACTTATTTTTATGAATTTCTTGATGATTAGATGTATTTTGAATTACTGTTAAAGTGCTTTTTTATTGCATCTTTGAATACTCATAAAATCTATACATTTTGTAGTTTGGGCAACAGAGTACAAGTTAGTATGGAGTATTATAGGAACATTCTAAAGCTCTCTTGAAAATCTGAGAGATTTCTACACTTTCTAGTTGTGAGCTCTTAATGTTTTGGAGCCTCTGTTTCTTCATCTGTATAACAGAGATAACATACTTACTTTGTGAATCATTATGAGTATTAAATGGTGTTAGGTATATTTTAAAAAAGGCATTCAAAGAAGGTTTATTCCTCTGCTTTTATTTATGGAAACCTTAAAATCTCCTTCATAAATTCACTCAGGGAGATAAGTAGAAAATTAAAACCTTACGTCAAAATGCTAAGGATCAAACAATGAATTTTGACTCTATCATATTATCCCCAAGTTCCAAGAAACTCACTTTTGAGTTCTGATTTCCAAATGGCAATGGGATTAATCTTTAAAATAATGGTATAGATTTGTATGTACCACGCATGTGAGTAAGACATATTTGTTTACTTCTTAACAGATATCACTTGTAACTGTAATTCTTTTTGTCAGTCATATGTTTGCTGCAATATTAATTTAAAGTAGTTTAAAAGGCATTGACAAAGGTATATTTGAATGATTAAGATTATGGTGGGCCAAGCACAGTGGCTCATGCCAGTAATCCCAGAGCTTTGAGAGGCCAAGGCTAGAGAATCACTTGAGACCTGCAGCTCAAGACCAGCCTGGAAAACACAGCAAGACCCCCATCTCTACAAAATTCGAAAAATTAATTGGGTGTGGTGCTGTGTGCCTGTAGTCCTAGTTTTTTGGGAGGAACTATGATGGTGTAAGTGCATTCCAGTCTGGGTAATAGAGTGAGACACTGTGTCCAAAACAAAGAGAAAAAGATTTTGTTGGGTAGAATATTTAAGTGTTGAATCATTTCAATCTTCTACTATTATGATTAGTAATAATAGTATAATTTCAGTGGGAGATATGGCATTATTCTAGACTTTGGTTCTTATGGTTTTATGGAAATCTGTGTACAACTTGACTTTATTTTGCTCCAGTAACTGTTTTAACTCTTATTTATCTATTAAATTTTATTCCATAAAAGAAATATAAACAAGCTTAAAGTACCAGTTGTATTTTGGATCAGTATATGGCAAGTTTGTTAAAAGATTAAAAAATATATTCTGTTTATGGCCTTTTCAAAACTTATTGTCAAAATGATTTATGCTAATTGGTGGAAAAACTTCAGTTTTGAATTTAGTATTTTTCAGTAAACGTATATTTAAATGTATACTTTGTACCTGAGATTGCCAAGTAGTTGAGAATATTGACAATAATAAGGCATGTTCTCTTTTTACATTGGATTCAAAATCTCCTGAAGTAGATTTAACATCATCAATCACATTGTTATTTGAAGGGTGCCACATATAAGAGAGGGGTTTTGTCAACATCTAGAGGTATAGACCTTCAGATAGATGATCTGTTGTACAAATGATTCTTTGTAAAACATGCATTCCAACCTCAGGAATAAATAGCCACAGAACAGTGTGCAAAGCTTGAACACATTTGTCATATTTAACACCATATTAACACCTGTGTTTTCCAGGCTGGTCTTGAGTACTGATGGCATGATCTATCAGCCTGCAAACTACAAGTCAGTGATACTATGCCATTCTGATGCACAAGTTTAAGATGAGTGGTATGAATCCTAACAACAGTACAATTATATTACAATGGACAGATTATGACAGTTCCTACTCATCTGGTCATGTGTACATTTTGGCAAGTAATAATTCTTATTAAAATTTAAAATTAAAAACACGTTAATATGTATTACATAATCTACTATCCATACATGGATGAAAAATCAAGAAAATGTATCCAGAAGAGAAAAATGCTAAGCCCCAGAAAGGTAAAACCATGTTCTGTTGCACTTCCTTGGGTATTAATCGGAAATTAGATATTACAACAGGAAAGAGTAGTAATTTGATATTGATAGTATTTCCTCTGCCTGAAGAAGAAGCAAGAATGACTTTGTATTGTGGTTTGAGTGCCAGCTTTCTCTCAGTAGAATAGAACATCAAGTAAATTATTAAGGTTTTTGACTGCCATCCTTGGCCCCCAGACAGCATTTCTGGACCCACCCAGGGCCTGGGCAACTTACTGCCCTGAAGGGAAGGACACAAGCCTGGCTGCCTTCACTATCTGCTGATCCTAGAACCCTAGGGCCTTGAGTGAACATAGGTGGTAGTCTGGTAGTGGTTGCAGCAGTGCTTGGGTGAGACCCAGTGCTGTCCTAGCTTCAGGTATGACCTAGTGCAGTCCCAGTGATAGTGGCCATAGGAGGGCTTACATCACCACACCCCCAGTTCCAGGTGGCTCAACACAGAGAGAGACCCTGTTTGTTTGAGAGAAAGTAAGGGAAAAGGACAATAGTCTTTTACTGGTAATCCAGAGAATTCTCCCAGATCTTATCCAAGACTAGCAGGACAAGCGGCAGACAAAACTCCTCAGACACCGAGTTAAAGAAGGAAGGGGTTTATTCGGCCGAGGGCATCGGCAAGACTTCTGTCTCAAGAGCCGAGCCCCCGAGTGGGCAACTCCTGTCCCTTTTAAGGGCTCACAACTCTAAGGGGGTGCGAGAGGGTTGTGATTGATTGAGCAATCAGGGGGTATGTGACTGGGGGCTGCACGCACCGGTAATTAGATTGGAACAAAACAAGATAGGGATTTTCACAGTGCATTTCTATACAGTGTCTGTAATCTGTAGATAACAGAACCAATTAGGTCAAGGGTCGATTTTTAACTATCAGGCCCAGGGTGCGGCGCCGGGCTTTCTGCCTGTGGATTTCATTTCTGCCTTTTAGTTTTTACTTCTTCTTTCTTTGGAGGCAGAAATTGGGCATAAGACAATATGAGGGGTGGTCTCCTCCCTTAAGACCACTAAGGCAGTACCTCTATGAGTCTGCAAAAACCAATGTTATTGGGCTTGGGGCCCAACTCCCACTGAGTACCTGGAAATCCTTCTCAAAAAGGATGGGCACAAACATGTCCAGACTGCAAAGAGTACAATAAATACTTAACTCTTCAATGCCCCAAGACTGACAAATGTCTGCAAACATCAGACCATCCAGGAAAACATAGTTTCACTGGACTACCTAAATAAATCAACATGGAGTCCTGGAGAAATAAGGATATGTGAACTTTCAGACAGAGAATTTAAAATAACTGTTTTGAGGAAACTCAAAGAAATTAAAATAATACAGGCAAGTAATTTAGAAATCTATCATAAATTTAACAAAGACTTTGAAATAATTAAAAAGAAACAGAAATTCCACAGCTGAAAAATGCAACTGATATACTGAAGAATGCATCAGAGTCTCTTAATAGCAGAATTGATCAAGCAGAAGAAAGAATTCGTGAGCTCGAAGACAGGCTATTTGAAAATACAGAGTCAGAAGACAAAACAATAGAAAAAGAATAAAGGACAACTACAAGATTTAGCAAATAGCCTCAAAGGGGCAAATCTAAGAGTCATTCACCTTGAAGAGGAGGTAGACAGAGAGATTGGGTTAGAAAGTTTATTTAAAGGAATAATAACAGAGAACATCCCAAACCTGGAGAAAGATGTCAGTATTCAAATACAGGAAAGTTATAGAACACCAGGCAGATTTAACCCAAAGAAGACTACCTTGAGGCATTTAATAAACTTGCAAAGATCAAGGATAAAGAAAGGGTCCTAAAAGCAGCAAGAGAAAAGGAACAAATAACATCCAAAGAATTCCAATGTGTCTGGCAGCAGATTTCTCAGTGGAAACCTTACAGGTCAGAAGAGAGTGGCATGACATATTTAAAGTACTGAAAGAAAAAACTTATCATAAAATATTATATCCAATGAAAATACCATTCAAACATGAAGGAGAAGTAGACTTCCCTGGACACACAAAAGCTGAGAGATTTCATCAACACCAGACCTGTCCTACCACAAATGCTAGAGGGAGATCTTCAATCTGCATGAAAAGGATGTTAATGAGTAAGAAGAAATTATCAGAAGGTATAAAACTCACTGGTAATAGCCACAGAAAAACACAGACTATTATAGCACTGTAACTGTGGTATGCAAACCACTCTTAAGTAAAAAGATTAAATGATGAACCAATAAAAAATAATAACTACAAGAATTTTTCAAGACATAGTACAGTAAGACATAAAGAGAAACAAAATGTAAAAGCAGGGGTAAATTAAATTGTAGAGTGTTGATTAGTTTTGCTTGTGTGTGTGTGTTTATGTAATGAATGTCATCAGTTTAAAATAATTGGTTATAAGACAGAATTTGGAAGCCTGATGGTAACTACAAATTGAAAAACATAAAACAGATACACAAAAAATAAAATGCAAGAAATTAAACCATAACCCCAGAGAAAAATCACTTTCACAAAAAGGAATACAGGAAGGATGGAAAGAAGAAAGAAAGGACCACAAAGCAACCAGAAAACAACAAAATAACAGGAGTAATCCCCTTCTTATAGATAACAACATTGAATGTAAAGAGACTAAACTCTCCAACGAAAAGACATAGAGTGGCTTAATGGATGAAAAAACAAGACCCAAAGATCTGTTATCTATAAGAAACACACTTTACCTATAAAGATATACACAGAATGAAAATTAAGGGATGGAAAAAGATATTCCAAGCAAATGAAAAATGAAAAAAGAGCAGGAGTAGCTATACTTATATCAGACAAAATAGATTCCAACCCAAACTATAAGAAGAGACAAAGAAAGTCCTTAATGATAAAGGGGCCAGTTCAGTCAGGGGCTATAATATTTGTAAATATATGTGCAGCCATCACTGGAGCACTCAGATATGTAAAGCAAATATTATTAGAGCTAAAGAGAGAGATAGACCTGAATACAATAATATTTGGAGACTTTAACACCCCACCTTCAGCATTGGAGAGATCTTTCAGATACAAAATCAACAAACATTGGATGTAATCTGCACTATAGACCAAATGGATCTCATAGATATTTACAGAACATTTCATCCAATGGCTGCAGAATACATATTCTTTTCCTTAGCACATGGATCATTCTCAAGGATACACCATATGTTAAGTCACAAATCAGATCTTAAAACATTCAAAAAAATTGAAATAATATCAAGCATCTTCTCTAACCACAATGGAATAAAGCTGGAAATCAATAACGAGAAAATTTTGCAAACTGTACAAACACATGGAAATTAATATACTCCTGAATGACCAAAGGGTCAGGAAGAAATTAAGAAGGAAATGAAAAAGTTTATTGAAACAAATGTTAATGGAAACACAACGTATCAAAACCTATGGGATACATTGAAAGCAGTCCTACAAGGGAACTTCATAGCTATAAGTTCCTATATCAAAAAAGAAGGAAAACTTCAAATAAATAACCTAGTGATGCTTCTTAAAGAACTAGAAAGGCAAAAGCAAACCAGAATTGATGGAAGAAAAGAAATAAAATGCAGAATAAATGAAATTGAAATGAAATGAAAACTATACCAAAGATTGATTAAAGAAAAAGTTGTTTTGAAAAGATAAGCAAAATGGACAAACCCTTGCCAGACTAATGAAGAAAAAAGGGAGAAGACCCAAATAAATAAAATCAGAGATTAAAGAGAGAAGACATTACAACTGATTCTGCAGCAATTCAAAGGATCATTAGTGGCTACTATTAACAACTGTATGTCAATAATTGGAAAATCTAGAGAAAATGAATAAATTCCTAGTCACATAAAACCTACTATTATTGAACCATGAAGAAATTCAAAACTTGAACAGACCAATAACTAGTAATGAGATTTAAACCTTAATAAAAAGTCTCATAGTAAGGAAAACCCCGGGACCCAATGGCTTCACTGCTAAATTCCACCAAACATTTAAAGAAGAACTAATACCAATCCTACTCAAACTATTTCAAAATATAGAGGAGGAAGGAATACTTCCAAATTCCTTCTATGATACCAAAACCAGACAAAGATATATCAAAAAAAGAAAACTATAGGCCAATGTCTCTGAAGAATATTGATGCAGAAATCCTCAAAAGCATACTAGCAAACCAAATTCAACAATACACTAAAAAGATCATTCATCATGACCAAGTGGGATTTATCTCAGGGATATAAGGATGGTTCAACATATGCAAAGCAATCAGTGTGATACATCATATCAACAGAATGAAGGATTAAAAAACCATATAATCATTTCAATTATTGCTGAAAAAGCATTTGATAAAATTCAACATTCCTTCATGATTTTAAAAAACACTCAAAAAACTGAGTTTTTTGAGAAGGAACATACCTCAAAATAATAAAAGCTACATACAACAGATCCACAGCTAGTGTTCATACTGAATGGGGAAAAAGTGAAAACCTTTCCTGTAAGATCTGGAGCACACATGGATATTTACTATCACTGCTGTTATTCAATAATAGTACTGGAAGTCCTAGCTAGAGCAATCAGAAAAGAGAAAGAAACAAAGGTCATCCAAATTGGAAAGAAAAAGGTCCAATTATCCCTGTTTGCAGATGATACGATCTTATATTTGGAAAAACTAAAGACTCTGCCAAAAAACTATTAAAACTGATAAATTCAGTAAAGTTGCGGGATACAAAATCAACATACAAAAATTGGGAACATTTCTATATGCCAACAATGAATTATCTGAAAATGAAATAAAGAAATGTAATCCCATTTACAATAGCCATAAATTAAATACCTAGGAATTACCCAAAGAAGTGAAAGATCTCTACAGTAAAAACTGTAAAACAGGCCAGGCACAGTGGCTGTCGCCTGTAATCCCAGCACTTTGGGAGGCCGAGGCGGGTGGATCACGAGGTCGAGACATCAAGATCATCCTGGCCAACATGGTGAAACTCCATCTCTACTAAAAATACAAAAATTAGCTGGGCATGGTGGCACACACCTGTAGTCCCAGCTACTCAGGAGGCTGAAGCAGGAGAATCGCTTGAACCCAGGAGGTGGAGGTTTCAGTGAGCTGAGATCATACCACTGAACTCCAGCCTGATGACAGAGCCAGTCTGACTTTAAAAAAAAAAAAAAAAAAAAAAAAAAAAAACCCTGTAAAACACTAATGAAAGAAATTGAAGAGGACACCAAAAAATATAAAGATATTCCATGTTCATTGGAATTATTGGGAGAATCAATATTATTAAAATGTCCATAGTACCCTACAGATTCAATGCAATTCCTATCAAAATACCAATGAGATTCTTTATAGAAATAGAAAATTATCCTAATATTTATATGGAACCACAAAAGACCCAGAATAGCTAAAGTATCTTGAACAAAAAGAACACTGGAAGAATCACATTACCTGACCAGATTATACTACAGAGCTATCATAACCAAAACAGCATGATATTGACATTAAAAAAATGTAGACCAGTGGAATAGAATAGACAACCAAGAAAAAAATCCACACACCTACAGGGATCTATTTTTGACAAAGTTGCCAAATACATACACTGGAGAAAAATACAGTGTTTTCTATAAATAAACCAGATATCCATAGGCTGAAGAATGAAACTAGACCCGTATCTCTCACCATATACAAAAATCAAATCAAAATCAATGAAACACTTAAATCTAAGACCTCAAACTATGAAACTCCTCCAGGAAATCTTTGAAGACAGTCTCCAGGAAATTGGTCGGGGCAAAAACTTCTTGGAATGATAGTGTCCCACAAGCATAGGCAACCAAAGCAAAATGGACAAATGAGATCACATCAAGTTAAAAAACCTCTGCATAGCAAAGAAAACAATCAACAAAATAAAGACACAACTCACATAGTGGGAGAAAATATTTGCAAACTATCCATCTGACAGTGGGTTAATAATCAGAATATATAAGGAATTCAAACAACTCAATAGGAAAAAAATCAAATTATCTGATTAAAAAGTGGGCAAAAGATTTGAATTTACATTTCTCAAAAGAAGACATACAAATGGCACACAGGCATGTGAAAAGGTATTCAACATCACTGATCATCAGAGAAATGCAAATCAAAATTACAACTCACCCCAGTTAAAATGGCTTCTATCCAAAAGATAGGCATAACAAATGCTAGCAAAGATGTGGAGTAAACCAAACCTTTGTACACCACTGGTGGGAATGTAAATTAGTACAACCACTATGGAGAACAGTTTGGAGGTTCCTCAAGAAGTTAAAAATAATGGCTGGGCATGGTGGCTCACGCCTGTAATCCCAACACTTTAAGAGTCCAAGGCAAGTGGATCACCTGAGGTCAGGAGTTTGAGACCAGCCTGTCCAACATGGGGAAACCCCGTCTCTACTAAAAATACAAAAAAGGAAAAACAAAGTTAGCCAGGTATGGTGGCGGATGCCTGTAGTCCCAGCTACTTGGGAGGCTGCGGTAGGGAGAATTGCTTGAACCTGGAAGACAGAGATTGCAGTGAGCCAAGATCACACCACTGCACTCCAGCTTGAGCGTCAGAGTGAGACTTTGTCTCCAAAAAATAAATAAATAAAAATAAATAATGTTATCCCATATGATCCAGCAATCTCACCCCTTGGCATATACCCAAAAGAAAGGCAATCAGTATATTGAAGAAATATCTGCACTCCCATGTTTTTGCATCATGATTTACAATAGCCAAGATTTGGAAGCAACCTAAGTGCCCATACACAGATGAATGAATAAAGAAAATGTGGTACTTATACATAATGGAGTACTATTCAGCCATAACAAATAATGAGATCCTGTTATTTGCAACAACATGGATGGAATTGGAGGCCATTGTGTTAAGTGAAATAAGCCAGGCACAGAAAGAAAAATATTCCATGTTATCACATTTTCGGTATATGAAAATAAAAACAATTGAACTAATGGACATAGGGAGTAGGAGGATGGTTACCAAAGCCTGGGAAGAGTAGTGAGGAGGTTTGGGGGTGGAAGTGGGGATGGTTAATGAGTAAAACAAAAATAATTACAATGAATAAGACCTAGTGTTTGATAGTACAACAGATTAACTATAGTCAATACCAATCTTATTTTACATTTAAAAATAACTAAAAGTAAAATCGGATTGCTGGTAACAGAAAGGATAAAAGTTTAAGGGGATGGATACCCTATTCTTCATGATGTGATTATTACACAATGTGTGCTTGTATCAGAATATCTCATGTACCCCATAAATACATAACATCTACTCTGTACCAACAAAAGTTTTTAAAAGAAAGAAATTCTGGAAGCCAGAAGGCAGTGGGCAAATTTTTCAATGTGCTAAAAGAAAAAAGCTGTCAACCATGTTTCCTATAGCCAGCAAAACTGCCCTTCAAAAATGAGAGAGAAGTTAAGGTGTTCCCAGGTAAATATAAGCTGAAGAAGTTCATTACTACTAGACCTGCCTTGCATGAGGGAGTCCTGCAAGGTAAAATTAAAGAACACCAGACCGTAATTTAAAGCTGTATGAAGAAATAAATATATCAATAAGGATATACCATGGATAATTATAAAATCTTGTAGTAGTGTGACAATGGTTTGTAACTCAACTTTTGTTTTCTCTTGATTTAAGATACTAATACATTTAATGAAAACAATTACTAGTCTAAAAGCTAATTTGGTTTGTAACTCCACATTTTGTTTTCTACATAATTTATGGGACTAATGTGTTTAAAAGTAATATTAGTTTATGTTTGGGGGCACAAAGTGTATAAAGGTGTAATTTTATGACATCAGTAACTGAAAAGGTTGGGGACATAGCTGTAAAGGAGCAGAGTTTAAAGGCTAGAAAATATGAATAACTTTATATATAGACTGTATTGTAAAATATTATCCCGAGTAGATTTGGTTAAATAAGTACATTATTAAAATTTCTGTTTCTCTTTCATATGGGTACTAGAAATTTAAACTTTTAAAGTAGTTTCTGGGTGTTTCTGATGGGCAGTCAGGGCTGAGAACTGCTGCTGTATGGGACTGGGTTAAATTTAAGTTTAAATTTTTTTAGCAGGAGTATTTTGTAGATGATGCTGTGGACTTCACATTGTATCATATTGTGAGGCACACTGGTTGTCCCACTTTTAGTGATTTTAAGATCAGGCAGTGGATTCAGGTGGTGACAGCTTAGTTTCTCCTATGTAAAAGTTTCTGTCAGCCTTTCATTTAATGGCTTAAACCATGGGTTAGCATTGCCTAAAGCAGTTGATTAATTAGGGTTTGTAAAGGGTGATTTCCCAACTGTTAGTCATTTCATACTTATTGGCTGGAATTAACTATAAAGAAGAACTTTCCCTCGTCAGTTAGGGTTTTTTGGTGATTGACCTGAAATTCAGTTCTTATGGAATATTGTTAAGTTTTAGAGTAAGACACTGATGTCCTGCTTCTTTTTAATGGTTTCTAATGAGATGATGATTTTTGTTTCTTATTTTGCATTCTTTTATTATTTTGAACTTGTTACAATTAGAATTCTTTTACAATGCAAATTAACTTACACAAGATTTATAAATAAAGGGATGATGTCAGTGTAGCAAGGAAATCCCTTGATTCATATGTTAATGTGTCTCAACAAGTGACACCAGCTGAATGCAAAATACACGAATACAATCAAATACTACAAGCCACCAACAGATGGCATTCTCTCATTGTACATGATCACCTTACATTCCACTGGTTTCATTTAGCTAAGACTTGGAGGTGCTTGCTCTGTATTTACTCCATCTTTGTGCATTTTTCCCTTGCCTTCATGGCAAGCCTCAACTCCCCCAGCATCCTCAACCCTTCCTTACTCTCTTATATCAAAGGCTTTTACTTTGTTGTTGTTAAAATCTAGATTTATTGCAATATTTCTTTTCTATATAGGAATTTAACAAACCTTTTAAATTTGAGTTTGTAATTTTATTAGGATTGTTATTGTTTTCCTCTGTGTTCTAGTTAGAAAGATGATTAGGTCTTGAATTGTCATCTTCTGATCCTGACCTCCCCATAGGCCACCCATTTTCTGTATGATACTGCAAAACACTTCTTGTTTGTTTTGTTTTGTTCCTGCATTATAGTAGAAATGTTTTTATTGTGCTTCTATCACTTACATTTCTTTTTATTTTTGATGCTCAAATTGCCCCGTTTTTGTCTAATTGAAGCCCCTTCATGTTGAATCTTGTGTCCTTCTAATATGAACCGTTTGTTTTTGATAACTCTTACTTTCTAGCACAAGATATCCCAAGTTCATCTTGTATATTTGGTGCCCCACACCTGTATCATTCACTCCTGTAAGGAGCCAGGGTTTATTTTACATTTTAAAATGGGGAAAATAATGAGTCACTTCATTTTTTTTAAGTTCTAAATTACTCATTAATGTCTCTTTCTTCTTAAAGGATAGTGTCGAGTTCTAAAGTGCAACCAGGTTTGAAAACCATTGCTGCTTTCAGAGACTTGGTTAGATTTAGGTTTAACTTCGTGGGCAAGAATATTTCATTGGTAAATAAGTAAATAACTTATAATTTTTGCACGTGTCTCCTTTTAAGGTTGCTTCTTTCATTATGTTTTCTTTAAGGGGAAATAATCGTAAAGTTATATAAAGTAAATCTTTATCCCATGACTGTGTCTAAAGTTGAAAATAACACATGAATGAAGAACATTTTAATATTAACATTATGAAAAAGTTAGGATATTCACAAGCTATATATGCATTTTCTAATTCCAGGAAGCTTTAATTGAATAAGGAAGAATAAATTCTCATTACTCCTCTTGGTATTAAATTGCTTTTGTAACTTCTCTGATATTGTTTTATTAACAGATATTTATTGAGAAAGTATGGTGAGTCGGGCCCAGTTCTCGGTGCTGGTGATTCAAGAATGAATTAAACATATAGTTTCTACCCTTAGAGAGTTTATGTTGAGTAGAGGGCAAGGACCAACAATAAACAGCATCTGTCAGATAGCTCTTAGCTCTTTCAAAGTAGTAAAGACAAGCTGGAGGTAGGCAACTCTGTTTTCCTGCTTTTCCTAAGGGAGTCAGGGGTTAGAGTGTATTTAACACCTTTATCTTTGGTGACTTTCCCTTTCTTTGACCTTCAGTAATTGCTACCTAGGTATTCTTTCCATTTACATAAAATTCTACATTACTATAGTTATTTTCATGAAGATTGATAGCCTATGATTTTCTCAGTGTGCCGTGTCACAAATAGTACTGGAGCACATTTAAGTACTCACAAGTAATCCTGGAGTACATCTTAAGAATTACAGAAGGCTGGGTATGGTGGTTCATGCCTATAATCCCAGTACTTTGGGAGGCTGAGACAGGTGGATCACGAGATCAAGAGATCAAGACCATCCTGGACAACATGGTAAAACCCCGCCTCTACTAAAAATACAAAATTTAGCTGGGAGTGGTGGTGTGCGCCTATAGTCCTGGCTACTCAGGAGGCTGAGGCAAGAGAATCACTTGAACCTGGGAGGCGGAGGTTGCAGTGAGCCAAGATCACGCCACTGCACTCCAGCCTGGGTGACAGAGCGAGTGGAAAATTACAAAATTTGCTATATTGCTGATGCTAGGAACTTTTTTAGCATCAAAATTGCTCACTCACACTTTCAAAACTTTCCTCATAGCCCCAAGGGCTTTAAATATATTGTCTTATCAAAATTGAAAATTACTTCATGTTTTGGACCTTTGGAGTTGCATTGGAATACTTGGAACCACAGCTGTTACATCCTTAGATTTCAGGGGTTAGATCCTTATACATGTCCAACAGCTGAAAGTATAACCACATCATGAGCGTTGACACAGCCTCTGGGGTGAGGAAGAAGCAAAGTAAAGGGGAGAGGATAACCCTCAAGCCTGGAGTCACAAGATAAATAATCAAATAAATGAACAAAAGAATCACTTTGAATTGGCTAAGTATTACTATCAAAGTCTAGAATATGGATTTCTAGATCTTTTAGAAGACCTTGTACCACATTTTCCTTGTTCACTCATTATTGATGGGCACTTAAGTTTATTCCATAACTTGGCTATTGTAAATAGTGCTGCAGTGGACGTAATTGTGCAGAATCTCTTCAACATACTGATTTCAAATCATTAAATACCCAGAAGTGGGATGGCTGGATCATATGGTAATTCTGTTTTCAGTTTTTTGAGTAACCACCATGCAGTTTTCCATAATGAACGTACAATTTACATTCCCACCAGCAGTGTGCAAACATCCCCATTTCTCCACTTATCTTTTCTCTCTCTGTTTTTTCTTTTTTCTTTTCTTTTTTTTTGGGGGGGGGGGGGACAAGGCCTCTGTCGTCCATGCTGGAGTGCAGTGGCACAATCATGGCTTACTGCAGACTTGACCTCGACGCTCAAGTGATCCTCCCACCTCAGCCTTTCAAGTAGCTAGGACTACAGGCATGCACCACCTTACGCAGCTAATTTTTAAAACTTTTTTATATACATAGGGTCTCACTGTGTTGTCCAGGCTGGTCTTGAACTTCTGGACTCAAGTGATCCTCCCAGAGTGCTGAGATTACAGGTGTGAGCCACTGTACCCAGCCAAAATTCATTTATGTTTTATGTACACCTTATACACATAAGTCTAAAGATAATTTATACAATATTTTTAATAATTTTGTGCATGATCCAAATTTTAAGTGTGTTTTAGTTGCAACACTTCACATGAGGTCAGGTGTGGAATTTTTCACTGTGGTGTCATGTTGCTTCTGAGAAAGTTGTGGATTCTGTAGCATTTTGGATTTTCAAATTAGGAATGCTCAACTTGTATATTCCCTATAGAAGTAGCACAGTAATGATGATCCAGGGAAACCATCACTAAGAAGTTGATATTTGAGCAGGCTTTTCAGGAGTTCCCCATGTGACCAAGGGATAGGAAGAAAGAAAGGGTATTCTGGGTACAGAGAATAGCACATACAGAAACATGCATGCAAAACATGTGAGGAAGACCAGTAAGATAAAATTTTAAGTCAAGTACTATTCAAAGCAAGTTGTTTTTCTGGGAAAACTGAAATAACTTTTATTGGGACTTCCATTTTTACCTGGGGTGAGCCTCTATTTAAAAATTAATATTCCAGTTGGGCGTGGTGGCTCACAACTATAATCTCAACACTTTGGGAGGCCGAGGCGGGTGGATCACTTGAGACCAGAAGTTTGAGACAAGCCTGGCCAACATGGTGAAACCCTGTCTCTACTAAAAATACAAAAAGAAAAAAAAAATTAGCTGGGTGTTGGGCACACGCCTGTAGTCCCAGCTGCTTGGAAGGCTGAGGCAGGAGAATTGCTTGAACCCAGGAGGCAGAGGTTGCGATGAACTGAGATCGTGCCACTGCACTCCTCTGGGTGAGAGAGCAAGACTCTGTTTCCAAAAAAAAAATATTTTGTAAAACACTCTTCATTATTAGAGGAGAGGTAAATATACCCTTCTTGATGCCTCAGAGTTATGTGATAAATCTTCACAAATTGAATTTTAGCAAATTACATAATGAACAAGTGAGATATGGAAAGCTGTTTTTTGAAAGAGAGAGTAAATAACTGCATTTTGATGAATTTGTTTTTTCAAAACAATGTGAAAATAATTTCCTCCTGAAATGATACAGAGTCCATAATGAAAAGTCCTTGGTGTTTATAATTAATACAGAGTCATGTTGTATTGCATTATATTGTATTGCATTGTATTGCTCTGTACTTAGTCAAGATAAACTAATAGGCCGGCTGCAGTGGCTCACACCTGTAATCCCAGCACTTTGGGAGGCCAAAGCTGGGATCACTTGAGCCCAGGAGTCTGAGACCAGCCTGGACAACAGGGCAAAACCTGGGTCTCTATAAAAGATACAAAACTTAGCTGGTCATGGTGGTTGTGCGCTTGTAGTCCCAGCTACTGGGAGGCTGAGAGGTGGAAGGATCACTTGAGACTGAGAGGTTGAGGCTGCAACGAGCCACGATTGTGCTACTGCACTCCAGCCTGGGTGACAGAGCAACAGCCTGTCTCAAAAAAAATATAAGATAAGCTAACAATAATCATACGAGTCTTACGAGGGAGGGAAAGTGGATAAATGGATGCAAAAAAAAAATTAGAAAGAATAAGACCTAGTGTTTGCTAGCACAACAGAGTGACTACAGTCAAAAGTGTTTTAATTGTACATTTAAAAATAACCAAAGGAGTATTATCAGATTGTTTGTAACACAAGGGTTAAATGCTTGAGGTGATGGATTCCCCATTTACCCTGATGTGATTATTACATGCCTGTGTCAAAATATCTCATGTAACTCATAAATATAAACACCTATTATGTACCCACAAAAATTAAAAATACAAATTAAGGCAAGGCATAGTGGCTCACACCTGTAATCCCAGCACTTTAGGAGGCCTAGGTAGGAGCGCCACCTGAACCCAGGACTTTGAGACCAGCCTGGGAAACATAGGGGGACCCCGCCTCAGAAAAAATAAATTAGCCAGGAGTGGTGGTACACACCTGTGGTCTCAGCTATTTAGGAGACTGAGGTGGGAGGATCACTTGATCCTGGGAGTTTGAGGCTGCAGAAAGCCATGATCGTATCACTGCACTTCACCCTGGGTGACAGATTGAGACCTTACTCAAAATAAATAATGAATAAAATAAGATAAAAATGTTTAAAAAACATATGAAGAAAAATTATAAATCTAAAAAGAATAAAGTGTCAGTGGTAAAATACATATTTATACTTAGTTACAAATTATGTATTTAGAAGATATAGAAACTTTTCAGGGGTTAGCTAGGTTCCACAGAATAAATTGTATTTATTGACTTTTTCTGTCATTCCCAGAAGGGCTTGCTTAAGATGTGGAACTTTTCCTTTGAAAATAAAACAGCTTTTGAACCTTAACTGAAAGCTATAGTTTTGCTTCTAACAATTTTGCAGGAGAGATAGACTCCATTTTTCACTTGAGAAGTTTTGCATATATAAATCCACAGTATTTTGAATTTACATATATCCATCAAAGACACAATCAGGTCAAAAAATTGAGGATATATTTAAAGATCACATGAAATAGTCAATTGATAAATTGAACTGACACATACTTCAACATAATTACATATAAGAAATCAAACTTTACTTTCAAATGACAGATTTTTACCTGTAGAGTAAAAGATATTTTGCAAAAGCAAGATAGGGATTCTTCAAGGATCTAGAAGCCAATTATTAGGAGCGGTAGAGTATAATAAGGAGGGAGAATTTAAATTGTACTTTCTGTACTCCCTCTTCTATGAGCATGTTTCTCATGAAAAATATAACAATCACAAACACTTTTAGATGATTGCTTCTTCACGTATTTTAAGTGTGTCCTCCACTGCCTACCTAATACATTTACTTGATATTAGTTGTGAATATATTTTTTCAATTGTCATGAAAATGCTATCTGTGAAATATTTTGTAGATTTAATCTAAATTTTTAGTTTAAAACTTTACTTTTTGTTATGAGGTAGTATATGGGAAATCAGCAAGCATCCATATAAGGCCTCAAGCTGGAAAAGTTTTCATTTAGTGGTCATGTGAATTGCATGTTGAGATTCAGCAATATGTCCAATATTATAACCATTTACAGTGAATAAATATGAAACAAAGCTACTGTTCCCAAGTAGCTTATAACCAAAGTAGAAGATCCATAAAACATTAAAATACTTAAATGATTTATTATTAAACTATATGAGACTCACCACAAAGCAATACAAGTTGTATCATTGTGAACAGAAGTAATCTGAAGATCTTTTAGAATGAGGTAGAAAACAAAATAAACCTTGGAAGATGGATGGAATTTGGATCTTTTGAATAATAGTAGGGATATAGTTAATGCTGGGAGAGCAAAGACAAGGAGAGGATACTTTCAGTATATAAGTAAAGTTGAGTTTTAAATATTTTTCCCTAATAGAGTTGCCTGCAACTTGCTGTCTCAGTAGCTGTATTTAAGCTTTACAGGTGTCAGAACCTGCCTCATAGTTAGGCTTGATGAGATTATATGTAGCTTAAAATCCATATAAAGAGATCCTTTCTTTAATGGTTTTGAGTCATTACAGTAATAAATTAAATTGTGTTATTTTGAGAAGGCAAATTCCTAAATAATTCCTATTGAGAATCTAAAGAAAAATCAGCTATCGAGAAATTCAGAGGTAGATACCACAGGGAAGTTCTGAAAATTAGCTGTGATAATTCTACTCTTGCTACTTTCTTTCTTTTTTTTTTTTTTTTTTTTTTTTTTTTTTTTTTTGAGACGGAGTCTCGCTCTGTCGCCCAGGCTGGAGTGCAGTGACCGGATCTCAGCTCACTGCAAGCTCCGCCTTCCGGGTTTACGCCATTCTCCTGCCTCAGCCTCCCAAGTAGCTGGGATTACAGGCGCCCGCCACCTCGCCCGGCTAGTTTTTTGTATTTTAGTAGAGATGGGGTTTCACCGTGTTAGCCAGGATAGTCTCTATCTCCTGACCTTGTGATCCGCCCGTCTCGGCCTCCCAAAGTGCTGGGATTACAGGCTTGAGCCACCGCGCCTGGCCCTCTTGCTACTTTCATAATAAATTAAACAATTTTCCTTCAGTGCACCTTCTATAGAATCATTGTCTTAATGAGGGAATGATAAATTGACTTATAGATAAGTGATAAATAGAATCTATCACATATAAAATAATTCAGTTTTTAGACAGACTAATTTCAGCATTGGTTAGAGTTTTAATTAAATGCTAAATGTCACATATTTTAACCTTTAATTATCACTGATTTAATACCATTAAATAATAGCAATTATTAAGTAACTTAAGTTGAAACCATTTTAAGCATGGCCAATTAAGAAAATAACATTATTCTTCATATTAACATTAACTGGATTATCTTTGAGTAGGTTTTGATATTAACTGGGTATATTTCCCCTGTTCTAAGGTAAGTGATAGGATTCTTTGGTTGCAAACAACTACAATCAGCTCTTGTGCACAGATAGAATTCATTATAAAGAGATCAGCAACTCACAGAATGGATAGAAAGGCTGGATAAATAGGCTTAGAAAGAAGGAAACTGAGCTACCCCAGAGGGTTGGAAGCAGGAACTGCAGTAATGTCTCTTTGCTGGTACATTCTGTTCAGGGACCGACCGTTAAAGTGAATAAACTGCTCTGTTTATTTATTACTCTAAACAGACTCTAGTTAAGTTCAAAAATACAAGGACGAGGTTCTCAACTTAATTCACTTGTCTGTCCCATAGTGTACTTGAGTGATGAAAGAAAAGGCCTTACACAAGGATTCTCCAGGAACCTTTCCTCTTCATAGTGGCAGAGCAAGTGCCAGGATTTATTGTCTCCACATTCCTCACAAAAGATGGGAAATAGATGCTATGTGGGAGGAAAACTATGCCTATTCCATTAGCTGAGATCTTTTATCTCGTGTTTCAGAGGACCAGGTAGCTGCTCATAGAAAACATCATTAGGATTTATAAGGACAAAGGTCTAAAGACAGCACCTTAATTTGTCATTAGGCAAAAATCTCCATGGACAACAGTTGTATAAAAACAGTTGTGGAACTTCAGTTCTCTTTTCCATTTAATGAGGTATAAAACTTTTCATTTTCCGGAAAGAATATATTCTAAATTGGAGGTTGTTCCATTACTATTATTGTGTTCTACCAGTGCCATTTCCTCACAGATGCACATTTGCTTTTCTCATGTTCTGCCTGAATATTCCCTGTGAGCCAATTATGACATTGAAGTTGAGTTTTCCAGTGATGTTCACTAGATTCCCTCAAGAAATTGAATATATGACAGAGAAAAACCTAACAGAATCCAAAATAATGGTGGTTTATCGTAACAGATTATCTGGCTAATAATTCCTATTTTTGTTCTGCATTATTTTCCTGTCAGTCTTAAAATTTTCCCATTTGCTCTCTTTGTAAAGCTTTACTGTTTTAATTGTTTTTTTAATGTTAAAGTACTTTAAAAGTCCTTTTAAAAATTTCATTTCTTTTCCAGTGAAATGAAATTGTGGCAACTAGGCTAAAATAGTATCTTAATGGGATACATTCTCACTAACTTTGGCCTATTTTCGTATTCCATCCTGAGACAGAATCTAATGTTTACATCAGATAATGTTTCCTTGTAGACATAGTGGAACAAGTATTTTTCAATGCACACAGATACCCCACAAAATCAGAAATATCCATCCGTAGCCTGTTAGAGACATATGAAATATAGTTATTCCATTAGTATCATTGTAAACAGCCAGGAGTGGCATGCAGGCTGATTTTCTTTAGTGCAGTATTGTGCTGCCCTTACCTCACTGACTTACCTCTCTGTTACCCACAACAGGGCTTTTATCTGTGGAAGTTAGTGGCAGGCACATATTACTTCCCTGCTTCTGAATTGATGGCTCAGAACATTAGCACACTAAAGCCATGGACTCCTGTTGGAGGACGCAGGTTACCTAAATGGTATTTTAAGGCCTTTTAGAGGTAGAGTAAGACCTTTGCTTTTAAAGTTCTTTTTAACCGTCAACTTAAATGTTGAATTAATCCTGTGACAATGATTAGTTGGTTTTGAAGTCTGAAATTTTGGCAAAAGCAAATTCTTTTCTAAGTTGATATTAGCAAGTAACAGTTCTATAAAAATTAAAACCATGGATTGTTATAATGGCTTCATTCTGTAGTTAAAACATTTACAGTGGATTATACTGCTTAGTGTAGTTGTCATTGATTTAATCATTTTCATGAAGATTTATCAGTAGTCATTTCTTTCAAAGACAGTTATGGGATTCAAGCCAGCAACAGTGTGTTAAAAAAAAAAAAAGGAAAAATAGTTATGAGAATCTTTTTTATTTTATATTTTTTTGCAGTTTTTCTTTCATTTTAATCGCTTTTCCTTTACTTGAGTTAAAATACTTTCACAGATTGTGTCTGAGCTATGAAGCTAGGAAATCATACACATGGAATCTTTTTAAATATTTTAATTGGCTTAATAACCTGTATCTTTAAGATATCACTTCCTTTTAATTAAGATATAAAATGCTACTTGGGTCTTTTAGTACTTTAGTAATGATGTGAAAAGATAGTAAGTCTGAATTTCACAAGTAGTGATTTGTTGTAACCAGCAGGAAAAAAAAATGAAGAACACATATTGCAGGAGAAAGAACAGTCATTGTCCCAACCATCCTTGCTGTAGTTCTGTTCACAATCTATTAACAAACCAATTTTATAAGATAAATTTTGGGGGCCTAAATTGATACCATTAGGTTCCTCTGCCATTGTAGAACAGTGAAGACAAAAGCACTCACCATCTTAATATTCACAGGACTGTGCTAAAGAATAATGATTTAAGATCAAGACAAGAGTTAACTGCCCATCTCACCAACCAGTGGCCTTCCCCAGGAGCTCTGGATGTCAATGCTGTTGCCTTGGATACGTTGCTTTACCGAAAACACAATAAACAGTGGTATGAGTAAGTGTAATACTTTTTTTTCCAACTAATTAATAGTTAGTTGTACCAAAACATATGGCTATCCGCTTAGGTTTCTCAGTTACTCTTTCTGAACTTATTATTATCTTAGAGCAAAGATAAGATTTAGGACTACTTTGGTAAGGTTAGATTATCTGAGAAATTCTTATACCATATTGTACCAGCTGTCTACTTTTCCTTTAGTTGAATCTTCAGCCAGTCCTTCAGTTAAATCTATGAGCTTGTGTTTAATGAGCCACCTATTTTTGAATTCCATCATTGGTGTGGTATTTGCCTGAGGACTAATTTTCCCACTTGTCATAAAATACAATTTGAAGGAATAGAAAGATATTTACTTGTTCCTGGTGGGTCTGAAGAATTCTATTCATTTTCAGTCAATCTGATTTTTAGAAACTGTGGAAGATATAATCACTTCACCTATGGTCCACAAGATCTTTTTCTTATTTCTTTGTTCCAATGTTCAGTACTATTTCATTTCATTTAGTTACAGTATCCAGTACCCAGTGTTGAGAGAGCTACAGTCTTAGGCTGTTTTCCTTTAGGTAATCATCTTGAAACTTGTAAGTTGTATTACCTTCTTTTGGCTTTTAGCCACTTTTCCACCTTAATCATTTTTTCACTATTTTTATTTTTCTATCTTAAGCTAATTTTCTGTTTTTTCCTGATATCCCTCCTTCTCATCCTCTTCTGTTTGATTTTTTCCCTTCCCTCTCGTTCTTTCTTTTCTTGTATTTTCTCTATTTTCTTTCCTCTTTCCTCCCTTTTTCCTATCTCTTTTTGTTTCTTTCACTACTCTTTTAGAGTCCTTGCTTGTAAATTTCCCTGGTAGAGTCACATATCTATGTGTGCTTGTTTGGGTACCTTTCACTAGGTTATTAGTAGCCAGATATTTCTACAAGTAATATTTTAGTACAAACAATTTCCGCCTGCTTTACTCTGTGATGTGTTTTGTCTATCAAAGGCAGAGTTCAAAGTAAATTTGACTATTTGATATTAAAAACAAGTACTGGAGACTTAAATGCTTTTCTTGTTTCATTGATTATTAGAGATAAGTAGGAAAAGATGAACACATTATTTGCAGAATAAATCAGTAGAATCTCTTCAACGTCTACTAAACCATACTTCTTAGTATGATTCAAGATACTGACTTTGGATATTTCATAAATTGGGATCTAGTTCTCTTATATACCCTTATGAAAGTTATTAATAACTAGAATATATCTCATCCTGGTATATAATTTTACCTTCCTCTGGGTTTAATTAATAGAAGAATTTATTTTATTTCTATTTTAATTTATGATTAAAAAATTAAATTTGTAGCAATACTTGGTACACTTACTTACCTTATCTATATATGACATATAAGATGCTCCTGTTTTTTAACTGCAAAAATAGTGTAACATTAAATCCTGATAAGTTAAAAGACTATGTTTTTTTATTGTAATATCCACATTGTCACATTAGATAGTGAGAGGTAACATATTTTAGCCAGAAGATGTGTACACTTCCCTGTCTACAGAGTTATCTATTGAGAAGCCAGTAAGAAGTCTAAAGTGGAAGATTTATTTTTAGTTTGCTTCTGTATATGCAATAATAGCTGGTTTTTACAAAGTATTATAGCAGCAGATAAGGTAATTGTGGTCTCAGAAAAGAAGGCCAGGAAACTTCCTATTCATCTCTTTAGCATGGATCTAGATTTTATACTTCTTGACTCAGTTATTCCACCAGCTTAAGCCTAGCATCATTCTTTAATCTGGCCTGTCCTCAGATGTTGGTATTGTTTTAGTATGGCCCTGTCTCAAAACTGCTATCCCCAAACAAAAAAGCATGCAGCTAGGGTGTTGTACAGAGATCACTTTACCTAGAGTTTAAAGTCAGGACTGGTAAGTAATCTCTGCTACTTACTGTGTAACACTGAGAAATACTTTCTCTCCTTGCCCTTTTCTTTCTGCAGATGTAATACTGGGGATAATACCTGTCTAACAGAATTATAAGGATCAAGTGAGATAATAAATTGCTAGAATTTAATAGCTAGCTTCTCAGTAAATATTTATACTCTATAAAGTCTTATGTTTCTACTCTAATGTAATCCTGTATCTTCCATGTCTGGAGAGTGTATACCCACCTAACTTCTAAACTTTCTGAACCTTATGTAAAATTAAAGTGAACAACTCATCCCCAGTTGTTTTGAATAAATCCAACTGTCGCATATAAGATGGAGGCTTTGGATATTCAGAATAGAGGAGTTCACCATAAAAATCATGTTTGATACCAATCACAGCTTTTCGTCAGGATCCAGTTTTTTCTCTCTTCAAACTTTTAATATAAGCCAAGGCTCTTGAACTACCTGATCACTGGCTCCTTTTGATTTGACCAATATCTTAAGTAAGTTCAACAGACATTTATTGAGAATGTACTAATTATGAAGGAGGTGGCTAAAACCTTGTTAATAAGGAACATTAACCCTCTTGACAATCTGGAGAAAGAAACTGACCCTATAATTCATTACAGTTTTAATGACAGTAGATGATTTTCCTGGCAAAGATATGGGATGTCTATAGCTATTTCTCTAGGAACGCTGTAACTTCATTCAACCAGCTAGCCAAAGACAATTTAAGAAGAGAGTTTTAAAAGAAAAACTTCAGACAAATTAAGTTATACATAGTTTATCTGAGCAAAGGGTTCATGAATCAGGCGACATTCAGAACCAGAAAAGGTTCAGAGAGCTCTGCCCAGCAGTGGATGTAGGAAGCCTTTATAGGCCAAACAAAAGCAGATAAGTCATCTGATTGGCTACAGCTAAGTAAATACCTTATTTAGCATGGTATGATTAGTTTGCTGCCTATGATTATCTGAATCTCAGCTGTTTGTGATTAGCTGAAACCAGGCTGTTACAAAAAATCTCCTGAATTAGGCTTTGGTTTGTTTACTAAATTACGTTGCAGTTTGTTACTAGGAACTCAGAGTAGGGGGACAGCCTTAGGCTAATGGCCTCCTGTTTATTTAACAACAGTGTGTTGTTTATTTAATTAATTTGTTAGTCTTCTTAAGTCATTGAATAATTTGGTCATATTGTCACCTACTCATGGAAAGATCCCTCTCATAATTGAAGATCTTAAATTTATTTCTCTTTACTATGCTGTTCATAAAATTTTAAAAATAAAATTTCCAGTTTATTTATTGATTACTTAGACCTGACAAGATTACTTAGACCCAGCAAGCTATGCTGGATTTCATATCTTTTTCTGTATTTCAAACATGATATACGTTTTATAGTAAGCCTAACATGCTTTAACAATTTAACATGATATCATGTAAAGGCCTGTAATACTTTAACTGTAAAAGCCTGTCATGCTTTAACAATGTAACATGATATGATATTAAATATTCAAAGCATGACAGGCTTACTGTAAAAACTGAACAATAAATAAGTGTATAAAACATGTTCCCTTAACACACACATAGAATAATTTCTTATTTGTTTCCAGTAAGTTCTGTTTTAATATCTTTATATATATGTAAAGTCTAGGTCACATGAGTTTGTTAAATAATCCTGTTAGGTTATCTGTTACATAATCTTCATAATCTTATTAGATTATTGCCTAACTCACCCATTCTTATCCCAAAAGATCAGATTCATTGTCGTCATATTTATATTTTCTACTTAAGCTTTTTTAGTCTTTTCAAATTATCATCATTTCCCAATTTGGCCATAATTCACATTGCAAAATTATTGAGAATCATGAGTTCTTATATGCTTTCATGATCTACTATTTAGGTTTTTAATTTTTTTTATTTTAATTTTACTTTTACTTTTTTTTTTTTTTGATG
The DNA here is from genome assembly GCF_001698545.2 of Rhinopithecus bieti. Lineage (NCBI taxonomy): Eukaryota > Metazoa > Chordata > Mammalia > Primates > Cercopithecidae > Rhinopithecus > Rhinopithecus bieti. The sequence goes on along the minus strand of NW_016803701.1, from coordinate 1,908,918 downwards.
GAGTCTCACTGTGTCACCAGACTAGAGTGCAGTGGCATGATCTCGGCTCACTGCAACCTTTGCCTCCCAGGTTGAAGTGATTCTCCTGCCTCAGTCTCCTGAGTAGCTGGGACTGCAGGTGCCCGCCACCACACCCAGCTATTTTTTTTATTTTTATTTTTTATTTTTAGTAGAGATGGGGTTTCACCATGTTGGCGAGGATGGTCTTGATATCTTGACCTCATGATCTACCTGCCTTGGACTCCCAAAGTGCTGGGAGTACAGGCGTGAGCCACCGCACCTGACCAGCTTTTAATTTTTTCTAATGACTTTCACTTCATATGTATTCACAGTTCTCTTTCCCATTTATGTCTTTCAAATATTTTTGGAGTAGGAGACCCTAACTGCAGAAATCTTTTACAACTTGTAAACTGGGCATTGACATCACTCATATATGCCCTTCCCTGTTCGGCTTTCCTTGCATCCTTCTGTTTATTTTAATAAGAGAATATAGATATTCTCCTGTAGCGAATGATTATTTTGTTCCTTAGACATCTTTCTATGAAAACAAAGAACAAAAAGTATATCTCTGTCTCGATGTACATTCATGTGCTTCTGTATATACAACATACATATATTTGTTTTTATTTTCTACATGTGGATAATGCTCATCTCCTTCTATATAACACACTCTCTGTTGCCCAATGACTACTAGATAAATTATTATTAACCTTAACATAATACTGGGCAAATGCATAGATTAACCATTTATTACTTCTGATTATTGATATAAAAGATTGTAGAAAATTGATTAACAAGTAAATTCGGGATTATTTCTGAATTTCCTTTTGATTTGCTTTTACTTGATATCCAATCTTATGTATAGATGTTTATATTTAAGGTTTAAAAATGTACAAATAGTTAGATATTGAATTTAGTAGATTTTCCCAAATGCCCATGACATAATTCCTACAAGTTTAATTTAAATTATGTTTAACAATGGCTGGGTGCAGTGGCTGATGTTTGTAGTCCTAGCACTTTGGGAGGCTGCAGCGGGCAGATCACTTGAGGTCAGGAGTTCAAGACGAGCCTGACCAACGTGGTGAAACTGCATCTCCACTAAAAATACAAAAATTAGCCAGGCATGGCGGCTGACACCTATAATCCCAGCTACTTGGGAGGCTGAGGCAGGAGAATCGCTTGAACCTGGGAGGCAGAGGTTGCAGTGAGCCAAGAGCCTGCCATTGCACTCCAGCCTGGGCAACAGAGTGAGATTCCATCTCAAACAAACAAATAAATAAATAAATAAAATTATATTTAACAATGGAAAGGTAAGGATTAAACTACAAATTTTGTATAATTAGAATGCATGACTCTTACTGTCTTGGGTTCTTACTTTGATTAAGCTACTTGTATTTAAAAAATTATCTTCTGAGAAAGAGTAATAGCTATTAATTGGATTAATGTATCTGGTGAGTTACTTTTAATCTTACTGTGTGATGTTAATGAGTCTAGGATTCTAAGATAGGGCTTAGTCATGGCCTTATAAAGACAGAACTCTCATAGATTCGTTACCGTTACCACATGGCAACAAATGTTTGTCCGATGGAGCTGTCACATTGGAAATCAGGTAAACATGAGGAAACCAAACCCATTCTTAGCCATTACTGAAACAACTGAATTTGTTTCCTCCCAGATAGTGGATTTGTAGTCATTTTCATGCAAAGAAGATGCTGTAAGGTACAGTTCTTAATATTTTAGGAATGAGGTACTTAATTTTGGGTTGTAATTTTTATTATTGCTTCAGAACATCATCTACTAAATTCTGTTTCCATATTCATTGGCATTTGTTTAAGCAAAGTTATAAACTCAATAATTGTTCACTAACTGTGACAAATTAAAGGGGAGAAAGGCTCTAACACCACTTTGGATTCAGAAATGTGATATTCTAAAAAGAACCTCAGTAGGTCATGCAGAGAGCTCATTTCATGTTACTATTGTCAGAAGCTGCTTTTACAGAGTTTCTTCCCTGTAGTGGGTGGTAGTCTTGGAGATTATTGTAAATGTGTGTTGTCAGACTTTTTCAGTCCTTACAATATTCGGATGAATTCTATGTCTTTTGGCTTATAGAGTATTTTATACTGTTTGTAACTATTTCTATATGTAATTTTTTGTAGAAATATTAAGAGGTTTTCTATGATGAAAATCAGTGTCAGAAACTCATCTTGAGCTGTCATTCAACTTAAAAGTAAGATACCTATTGGGCACAAAAAATAATTTGGAAAGTAAATGTATTTATAACTACTTTTTAAATTCCTATGTTCCTGCTTTCCTCTCTAGCTAAAGAAGTAAGATTTTGGCCGGGCGCAGTGGCTCACGCCTGTAATCCCAGCACTTTGAGAGGCCAAGGCGGGAGGATCACGAGGTCAGGAGATTGAGACCATTCTGGCTAACACAGTGAAACCCTGTCTTTACTAAAAGTACAAAAATCAA
>NW_016803701.1:1892688-1906156 GCF_001698545.2 Rhinopithecus bieti | reverse complement strand
AAAAAAAAAAAAAAAAAAAGATTTTAATATGCAAATCAAGTGAAATTTTCTGTAATATGATTAAATAGTTTACATGATCTATCTCATTAAACAAGGCCATTCTTGAGAATAATTTCTTTTTTTCCTTTCTTTCTTTTTCTTTCTTGACGGAGTTTCACTCTTGTTGCCCAGACTGGAGTGCAGTGGTGCGATCTTGGCTCACCACAATCTCCACCTATTGGGTTCAAGCGATTCTCCTGCCTCAGCCTCCCAAGTAGCTGGGATTACAGGCATGTGCCACCACGCCCGGCTAATTTTGTATTTTTAGTAGAGATGGGGTTTCTCCATGTTGGTCAGGCTGGTCTTGAACTCCCAACCTCAGGTGATTGATCTTCCCACCTCGGCCTTCCAGTGGTGGGATTACAGGTGTGAGCCACTATGCCGGCCAGAGAAGGATTTCTAATAAAATAGGAAGCCAGATCTTTTCTTCCTATACTAGGGAGTGGATAGCATAGTATTTAAGAGAGAAAATTAGAGCCAGACTAACAGGTTTAAATCTAATCTCTTTGTGACCCAGTTTATTCTGCCATAAAGTGCAGATAGTAATAATTCTAGCTTCTTATGGTAGCTATGAGGATGAAATAAATTCATATATATGTAGACAAGTGCCTAACATATAGTAAGTGCTATATAAATATTAGATATCATTTTTAATGCACATTACGTAGCTCATATAAATGTTATCTGTTGTGATCGTCGTAAGTTTCCTGCAATAGTAGAATTTCCTGGTAGTTAAAAATTATTTTAACTAAGGACTTTAATACTATAAGCATTTAAAAGTCATCAAATTATAAAGTGAGAACACTGTTTTGTAAGCTGGTAAAGTTATTCTGTCACCTCATTCTTCATTTCTTAGAGGGAAAGACAAATATTTGCCTGTTGTATATATCTACTTATTATGAAATCTTATAAAATCTTAATAAAATTGATGGAGAATATGTACAAAAGCAATTAAAAATAACTTGTTTTGGTAAAACCTGTTGGGCTTTGCTTTTTTTTAAACGGTGAATCTAGTTTGTTATTCAGTTACTAAATTATTTCCCCCCTTCCTCCCCATTTTGAATGGAGTCGTGAATTAACATAAAATGGAGACTACATATAAACATTCAAATCACATTTAATATACATATTTTTGGAAACCTGTAACTAAGTCTACTTTTGTGTATATGACTAGAGATAACTGTGAAATAGATAATTTAAATTATATGTACATTCCTATAAAAATTATTGTAAAACATATTTCTAGGAAATTAGGTGGTGTTTGGCTACCTTAGGAAATAATAGATATTGAGGCTGAAAAACATATTCTTTCTCTAGACCACTTATATATAGAAATAATAATTCTGTCCTGTTATGTAAAGTGTAACACCAAAGCTGCATTTATCTTTTGGGTTGGTTTTATCCTGAAGAACCAAATATGAGGAAAGGTTAATAATAAGCTTTCATTAACTTTCCATTTATAACTGAATTTAACATCTAATATAATTAACTTATTAGCTTAATAGAAAATGGGCCTCAAAATAGCAACTAGATGAGGGGAATTTAATCATCTTGATGTATATTAATACAAACAGGTATTTTATTACCTAGCACTTTTTAAACTTCTTAATTACAGGAATTTGTAATAATAATTTGTTTTTGTTTATATAAACTGTATTAATGTCAAGGCACTGAAGAATTCTGAGGTGCTTAAGAGACACTAGGTCATTATTGTTATGCCAACTTTATATCTTCATTAAGAGTAATGTGAAGATTTTCTGTTCTTTGAAAATTGGTAATAACCAGAAGTTCCCATTTCTTAACCATCTATGTAATCAAAAATTGGTATGAAGATTATGTCTGACAAATTGTTTTTTCCTGTTTTCCAATGGATTAAACAGATATGCTTTGAAAGAGGGTAGAGGGAAAGTATGATGGAGGAGATCATACTGAAGCAAAAAATACGAAGCAAAATTTAGGAGAAATGACGGGGAGAATTTTAACCAGAAATTTAACGTATTGAAAACCATTAAAGAACCACTCAAGAAATTCTTTTTTTGTGAAAAGAAATTCAAGTAGTATTTCATCCTTGCTTTACAGGAAAAGTTACCAAAGTCTTGACCAGTTATCAGCAGAAGTTAGCCTTTCTCAGACTTCACTGGATCCAGGTCAGTCACAAGAAGGAGATGGAAAACAAGACACATTAAATGTAATGAGTGAAGGTAAGAAAACAAAGAACTATTTGAAAATTACTCTTTTCCTGCACCATCTATATTTTGGTTGCAGATGATTGCCAGAGAATGATAGTGACATCTCTGTGAATCATGCTGGAAATTAAGCAGCTATTATGATTAAAAATGGTCTGCCTTTGTGTCTTTCTGGTGTGTGTGTGTGTGTGTGTGTGTGGCCAACCTTCCCAAACACTTGTCTTTAATTGTTACCTTCATTTACTCACTTCCTGTACTCTTTTTTTACCCCGCCAATCTGGCTTTTATGTCACTTTTATTATAAAAGGACTCATCAAGGTAATCAGCTATAAACATATTGCAGAGAACTGCTAAAGTCAGTTCTGTCTTATTCCATTAAACTTGTCAGCAGCTTTTGACATAACTGACCACTTCCTCATTCTTGAATCACTCATGGTACTTGGTTTATTGAGTATTTTTAAAATCTTCAGGAACAAACATAAAAGTATTTTATTTTTTCCTATTACTACTTTCAGATGTGCAATATCAGCCTCTATTCCCTTTGGGTTGCATCTTCCCACATCATTTGGTCCAATTCCCTAACTTTTCAGGCTAGTTTGAATTATATGGTCCCACTTCAGTTTCTAAGACTCAACCTATTGGTTTTAAAACCAGTCATCTATTCGGTTCAAAGCTCTTTTCTTTCTCTCCTTCAGTATAGGTTAAGGCTGTTACTCCAGCACTTTGGATTGGATGAGTTCACTGGTATGATCTGGTTCTCAGTCTTTTATCTTTCTTTCTTTCCTCTCAGTTTACGACTTCAGGTATATATGAGAGATAGGGGAAGAAAGAGAATCCCCTACCTCAGGGGAACCTGCATTCCCTTAGGCCTCCAATTTTTACCCTGCCTTCTGTCTTGCAATAAGTATTGGCACTATAGCCATTATCCTAGATTCTATTCTTTGTCCTTACAATTACAGTCAATTTATAAACAAGTCCTGTCAGCTCCCATATAAAACATGCTATATACATTTACTCATTATCTTCTCCATTACTACAACCTTAGTCTCTGCCACTTGGAGCAAGCTGCTTGCCCCCTCACAGTCCATTCTCCACGTAGTAATCAGTGACCTTTAAAAACTTAAATCAGAAAATATTGTAAGTCTGCTTAAAACTCTCCAGTGGCTTTCAATGGCAATTAGAATAAAATCCAAACTGCTTTTCCTAGCCTCCTACTTGATCTTGTTCTTGCTAGCATCTGCCTCATTTCATACCATTCTTTTCCTTGGTCTGTGTACCACGGCAAACTGACCTAGGTATTTCTTAAGGCTGGTTCCTACCTTGACTGTCTTTGCACTTGCTTTTTCCACTGCCCCAAAGCTTCTTTCTTAAGGCCTTTGCGTGGTAGATTCTCTTCAAATGTCATCTTTCTAAAGAAGCTTTCACTGATTGCCATATCATAAATAGCCACCCCCATCCCCATCTCGTCCCCAGCCCATCCCAGGCATGCTGTATCATACTGCCATGCATTTTATTATGATTCTTATCTGTAAACCCCCTCTGAACTGTAAGGTTCATGAGGGTAAAAATCTTATCCATCATTTTCACCAGTGTATGACTGGAGGCTGACACATGATAGGCAACTTATTAAACATTTATTGATCAAGTAACCATATAATGACATAGGATGTGAGGAATAAAGTAGAAATTCATTTAACCAGCAGGCTCAGGCATGTAAATATTGTGTTAAACTGAATTTTTTGCTTTCTTTAAGTTGGTTGTTGAAATGTCCTCAAAGGGCCTTAATCTATTTTATCATTTTAGTACTTTTTAAATAAATCCAATAGTAATTTGGATTCACTGCCATAATCTATAATGTGTATATTTTAAAAGCTAATTCATACTATGAATGAATTTATTTATGATTCTTCATCTAAAAGACAATTATTTAGGCTTTTACTCTAATTTTTATTATAGGTATTTTGATATCAACAGGACAAGAGTAATAATGAACATTTTGACACTATAAAAACAACTGTATTGTCTTCAATAACTCAATGTTTAATAGCAGATTAAAAGTTACTTACAGTTTCCATAACCAATTATTTAATAAAACGAGTAAAAATTAACCAAAAATCTACCAACTGCCACCCAACAAGAAAGGGGGCTGCATGGTAAACATAATAGACTACAAAAAACTGGTGACCAGGAAGGAAACATGTTCTCATGATGAGTTAGTAAGAGTTCTAGAATTCTCAAATCTGATTTTAAAAATTTGGGGAATTTTGGATAGCTGAGGTAATGGCAGTGATGCAGGTTTGAATCAGCATATCCTATAAAAATATAATAAAAGAGAACAAATAAAACGACACAAAACCCAAGCTTTCAGCATAAATAGCAGACACTAAATAAACAAACTTCAAATTGCCTGGGAGTAGAAAATTAAATACCAAATACAAGCAGGCTCTCATGCTCTTGTAACAAGCTGTGAGCACAGCGGTTGAGGAAAAATTAAACTGCAAAAGAAGGAATTGGGATGTTTGTGGAAGGCCTAAGATTGATCAAAAATCACCTCTAGAAAGATAAAGTCAACCTTAATTTAAGTGTGAACATATGAAAACAGCATTCTGGTAAAGTACATGTGGGATGCAAAGAAGCAGTGTTAAGAAGGTAAATTTAAAGCCAGAAAAGCCATACAATAAAAACAAACAACAACAACATACTTTGGCATGCTTATAGAAGAATTTACTTGCAGCAGCATTTCTCTGGAGGGGGCACGAGCTGTGGGAGTCTGTCCCTTGCAGACCTCTGACCCAGCGACGGAGGAATAAAGTACACTGACACACAGATATTCTGCTCTGCCAGTCCAACTGAAGGTCCGAGCTGCTTACAGGCTGTCTGCTGAATCCTGTGAACAGTTGTGACTCGGCCCTGATCAGCTAGTCAGAGTTGTATTTATTCAGTAAGATTAATTAACAAAAGCTTGAGTCAACACCATTAGAGGGTAATTGACATTGTGGGCTTCCTGAGTAAAAGGCACTTAAGCACCCAGGGTACATCAAAAGTTAGTCTTAAGATCACATGAGTAAACAAGCTAGCTAGATAAACTACTCTGCCTTTATTACTATTTTAATTTGTTTAAAGGTAAAGGGATCACACCACCTTTAGCCAGATCTATTACCGAAGTTATGCAAACCTCTGGCCTTCCAAGATTTGTGTCTATTTCTATAACTCTCTAATATTTTTCCCATCAGCCTGATTGAACCTCAACAGGTACTCTTGAATTTAAAATTTCATAAACCATCCAAATCAAATAGCCCTTTCCATAGAAATCCTGAGGAGCAAACACACTGTCTATGCAAAACTAATTTTTTCTTTCTTTAAAATTGAGTATCTTTATTTTTTTTTTTATTTTTAAAAATTTTTTATTTCCATAGGTTATTGGGGAACAGGTGATGTTTGATTACATGAGTAAGTTCTTTAGTGGTGATTTGTGAGATTTTGGTGCACCCATCACCTGAGCAGTATACACTGCACCCAATTGTAGTCTTTTATCCCACACCCCTTTCCCACTCCTTTCCTCTGAGTCCCCAAAGTCCTTTGTGTCATTCTTATGCTTTTGCATCCTCATAGCTCAGCTGCCACTTATGAGTGAGAACATACAATGTTTGGTTTTCCATTCCTGAGTTACTTCAGTTAGAATAATAGTCTCTAATCTCATCCAGGTTGCTACAAATGCCATTAATTCATTCCTTTTTATGACTGAGTAGTATTCCATTATATATATATACCACAATTTCTGTATCCACTTGTTGACTGATGGGCATTTGGGTTGGTTCTACCTTGCAAAATTAATTTTTAAAAATCACATAAATTGAGAACAATAATTAAGCCAATGAACTTCACCGCCCAGGAAAACAATACTGAAGCAGGAAAAAAAAAATGTTATAAAACCATATAATTTTCGTATCCTATTAAAGTAACTTTTAAAATTGATACATAATGGATATACATATTTTGAGGGGTACATGTGATAATTTGATGCTTTCATAAAATCATATAATTGTATTAAATATCCTCCAACAAGCAATTAGTCATAAGACAGAAACATTTCAAATTGGAAATCAAAACCTAAGAACATCAGTGTCCAAGAAGAAATGATGTGTCATGTGAGGAACCCAGTGGGAGATGATTTCATTATTGGAGCGAGTCTTTCCCGTGTTGTTCTCATGATAGTGAATGAGTCTCACAAGATCTGATGGTTTTAAAAAGGGGAGTTTCCCTGCACAAGCTCTCTTCTCTTATCTGCCACCATGTGAGATGTGCCTTTCACCTTCCGCCATGATTGTTGGGCATCCTCAGCCACGTGGAACTGTGAGTCCATTAAACCTCTTTTTTTCGTAAATTGACCAGTCTTGGGTATGTCTTAGCAGTATGAAAGTGGACTAATATAGTAAATTGGTAACAGTAGAGTGGGGCACTGCAGAAAAGATACCCAAAAATGTGGAAGGGACTTTGGAACTGGGTAACAGGCAGAGGTTGGAACAGTTTGGAAAGCTCAGAAGATAGGAAAATGTGGAAAAGTTTGGAACTTCTTAGAGACTTGTTGAATGTCTTTGACCAAAATGCTGATAATGAGACGGACAATGAAATCCAGGCTGAAGTGGTCTCAGATGGAGATGAAGAACTTGTTGGGAACTAAAGCAAAGGTGACTGTTGTTATGTTTTAGCAAAGAGACTGGCGGCATTTTGCCCCTGCCATAGAGACTTCTGGAATTTTGAACTTGAAAGAGATGATTTACGGTATCTGGTGGAAGAAATTTCTAAGCAACAAAGCATTCAAGAGTGACTGGATGCTGTTAAAGGCATTCAGTTTATAAGGGAAGGAGAGCATAAAAGTTCAGAAAATTTGCAGCCTGACAATGTGGTAGAAAAGAAAATCCCATTTTCTGAGGAGAAATTCAAGCCAGCAGAGATTTGTATAAATAACAAGGAGCCGAATGCTAATACCCCAAGACAATGGGGGAAATATCTCCAGGTCATGTCAGAGGTCTTCATTGGCAGCTCTTCCCACCACAGGCCTGGAGGCCTCAGAGTAAAAAATGGTTTCATGGGCTGGGCCCAGGATCCTTGTGCTCTATGCAGACTAGGGACTTGATGCCCTGTGTCACAGTTGCTCCAGCTGTGGCTGAAAGAGGCCAACATAGAGCTTGGACTGTGGCTTCAGAGGGTGCAAGCCCCAAGCTTTGGCAGCTTCCATGTGGTGTTGAGCCTGCAAGTGCACAGAAGACAAGAATTGGAGTTTGGGAACCTTTGCCTAGAGTTCAGAAGGTGTAAAGAAATACCTGGATGCCCAGGCAGAAGTTTGCTGCCAGGGGTGGGACCCTCATGAAGAACTTCTGCTAGGGCAGTGCAGAAGGGAAATGTGGGATCAGAACCCCCACACAGAGTCCCTACTGGGGTACCACCTAATGGAGATGTGAGAAGAGGACCACTGTCCTCCAGATCCCAGAATTGTAGATCCACTGACATCTTGCATCATCCACCCAGAAAAGCCACAGACACTCAGCACCAGCCTGTGAAGACAGCCAGAAGCGAGGCTGTACTCTGGAAAACCACAGGAGTGGAGCTGCCCAAGACCATGGGAACCCATCCCTTGCATCAGCATGACCTGGATGTGAGACATGGAGTCAAAGGAGATCATTTTGGAACTTTAAGATTTGTCTGTCCTGCTGGATTTCAGACTTGCTTGGGGTGTGCAGCCCCTTTGTTTTGGCCAATTTCTCCCATTTGGAACAGCTGTATTTACCTACTCCCTGTACCCTCATTGTATCTAGGAAGTAACTCACTTGCTTTTGATTTTACAGGCTCATAGGTAGAAGGAACTTGCCTTGTCTCAGATGACATTGGACTCTGGACTTTTGAATTAATGCTGAAATGAGTTAAGACTTTGGGGGACTGTTGGGAAGGCATGATTAGTTTTGAAATGTTAGGCATGAAACTTGGGAAAGGCCGGGGGCAGAATGATATGGTTTGGCTGTCCCCATTGAAATCTCATCTTGAATCGTAACTCTCACAATTCCCACATGTTATGGGAGGAACCTGGTGGGAGGTGATTGAATTATGGGGGCAGGACTTTACGGTACTTTTCTCATGATAGTGAATGAGTCTCACCAAATCTGATGGTTTTAAAAAGGGGAGTTTCCCTCATAAGCTCTCTTCTCTTGTCTGCTGCCATGTGAAATGTGCCTTTCACCTTCCACCATGATCGTGAGGCTTCCCCAGTCACATGGAAGTGTGAATCCATTAAACCTTTTTCTTTTGTAAATTTCCAAGTATCAGGTATGCCTTAGCAGCAGCGTGAAAATGGACTAATACAAGGTATCTAAAGAAGAATGGATTTGAAATAAAACTTAATCTAAAACATTGAAGAAAAATGGGAAAACCCACCAAGAGAATGAAAGTGAGATAAAGAAAGAAGAAAAATGAGTTATGAAGTGGTTGAATTGGAAGACAAGAATATCAAATTTACATGTTTATAGAGTTACTGGAGAAGATAAAATAGTGGAACAGAACTAATACCAAAATTTATCATTCAAGAAAAACGTTTGGAAGTAAATGAAGACATAATATACAAATTGAAAAATCTAACCAAGTACTAAAGAAAATGTACCTGAAGTAATCACCTACAAGACAAATTCTACTAAAATTATTACATAGTAACAATCATGAAAACATACTGATGACTTCCAGGCTAAAAGATGAAACAAACTAGAAAGGGAGAAAAGAATATGAGGTTGGCATTAGATTTGCCTACTTGTATAAAGGTAACAACTAGGACCAAAATACAAACCTTCCTAAATACATAAATTTTTTAAAAAAAGAGCAAATTTGTCATCTAGAAAGAGAAACAGCAAATTTAACAAAGAAAAATAATTTGTCACAGCAGAAAGACTATCAAAAGAAATTAATGAAATGGCAACAACATATACCAAGGAAACAGTAAATATAACTATATATATAAAATTACAACAAAATCATGATTTATTCTGAATGGTTAAATATAAAGGAATAGACAAGTGTGTAATAGGCAAATAAAAATGCAAAGAAGGGGCCAGGCATGGTGGCTCATGCCTGTAATCCCAGCACTTTTGGAGACTGAGGTGGGCAGATCACTTGAGGTCAGGAGTTCGAGACCAGCCTGACCAACATGGTGAAACCCTGTCTGTATTAAAAATACAGAATTAGCCAGGTGCGGTGGTGGGCCCCTGTAATCCCTTCCACTGGGGAGGCTGAGGCAGGTGAATTGCTTGAACCTGGGAGGCTGCGATTGCAGTCCAGCCTGGGTGGTAGAGTGAGACTCTGTCTCAACAACAAAAAAACAAACAAAACCAAAAAACACAAAGAAAGCAGGGTGGCAACCCTTATATCAGATGGGTAGATTTTAAACCAAAATGCATTAAGCATTACAAGGAAAGATAAGTTTAAATGCTAAAAACACAATTAAGATATAATAGGATTATACAACAAACAATGACATCCCCCTTTATATAAGGAGACATAGAAATCCAGTGACAGTTGGAGACTTATACTATTCTCAGTATAAGACAAATAGACAAAAAAAGAATATAATACACCTAAACAACATAATCACTAGGGTATATCTTATGCTCTATGGAACTTTATAACCTGAAAATAGGTAATATACCTTCTTCTTAAGTACAGATAGAACAGTCCCAAAAATGCTCAGAAGTTAGCTCATAAAGAAAACATAAGCTTGGTGCAGTGACGCATGCCTGTAATCCCAGCTACCTAGGAGGACTGATTGAGCCCAGGAGTTAGGTGCAGGGCTTGGGTGAAACAAAGTGTTCTCCCTTGGCCAGGGTTGCTCAGTGGAAAGGTGAGTCACAGAGGGAGGCTCACTGCCCCTCTGTCCTACTGGGGCTTCACTCACTTTTATCGGCAGGGGGCTGTTTGACTGCATTCTCTCCAGGACCTAGGGTGTCTTTCATGATTCTGGTGGATTCCTGTTTTCCATACTGAATTAAAGCCCCCAGAGTTGCTCTTTATGCACTGTCTTGCTATTTCCAAGTGGCTGAGGCATGCTAAAAGCCTCTAATCCACCATCTTAGAACAAAAAAAGAAACTGAAATAAAGAATTTCTAAAAAAACAATGACAATGAAAAGTCTGCACATCAGATATTATGTATTCACTTCAAGCAATGAGCTGAGGAAATTTATAACTTTTATTTATGTTTATCAATAAAAATGTAAGAAGATAAATGAATTCCCCACTTCAAAAGCAAGAAAAAAAGAAAACAGAGTAACCAAACACACAAGGAAATAATAAAGATAAAATTGCCACTAAATGTAAAATGAATAGAAAATAGATCTAAATAAATCTGTTTTAATTAACAAATTAGACACACAGCTAATTTAATCACAAAATGGAGAAAGAACAAATAAGAACTGAAATGGGGAAATGATCACTGAAAAAGAAGTAATTTAAAACTCATGAAGAGACTACTTTGCAAACTTCTCTGCAAATAAATATGAAAACTTAGATGAAACAGTTCCCTACATAAATGTACTTTACCAAAATTGGACACACTAGAGGTAGAAATCTTAGGCAGGCCAATTTCCAGAAAAGAAATAAAGAAAATTATTAAAGAACTACTCCACAGAAAAGCACCAGGCTCACTTGGTTTCTCAGTGGACTTCTATGTAATTGTCAAAAACCAATATTCATAGTGTCTCATAAATTATTATTCCATAGCATAAAAAATGAAGAAAAATTGTATAATTCTTTTAGGAAATAGATATAACCTGATAAATACAGCATGAAAAAGAAAAATTATAGACCAACATCACTTATGGATATTAATTTAAAAGTACTAAATAATATGATAGTGAAGATAATTTAGCAACTGATAAAAAATGACACCCCACAACAAAGTGAATTTATTCCAGGAATATGATGTTCCATAATGTGACTCAATAAGTGGAAATCCATTAATGTAATATACCATATTAATAGAGCTGAGATAGAACAGGCTACTTCCACAGATGCCAAAAAAACCTTCGGCAGAATCCAACACTTACGTGATAAAGACATTCAAGAACCAAGAATTGAAGAATGCTTTCTTTCCATGAATATATGTGTCTGTGTGTCTATCTTTTTCCTAAAGCTAGCATCTTACTTAATGGGGAAACATTTACATCAGGAACAAAGTAAAGATACCCATTGTTTCCACCACTTTTTAATATTATACTACAGGTATTAGCTAACGCATGTAGGGAAGAAATTTCACGACATGAGAATTGGATTTTTGCAGATGGTTTCATGAGCCTGGAAAAGTATTTTAGAAGTAATACACTAATTTAAACAATAAAAGTAGTCCTGAAAAGTAGCAGGACATAAAATTATCACCCAGAAATCAGTAGCCTTCACATAACCAGTGAGATAATCCAGTGGTAGGAGAAAAGACAACTTGAAGTAGCAACACAGAACATGAAATATTGAGACTCAGCACATTTCTTGTCAAATTTATTCCTGTATGAGGAAAACTGTAAAACCTTCTTGAGACTCAAAAGTAAACAAGCAAATTGCAAGAAATACGTTGTGAGTTCTCTCTAATTTAAAATTAACACAATCCTACATATGCATTTACTTTCTAATTCTGCAATCATTTATCTAGGAATTTACCCTGAAGATAATCAAGGCAAAAATATGTATGCACAAGGTTATTATGCTATGGTTAGTATTCCTTCATATACTGCACTTTTCCCTGAATACATATCACATTTTAAGGAATTTCTCTAGCTACCTCCTTTTTAAAATTTAACTTTCTACTTTGAGATAATTACATTCTCATGTAAGTGGAACAGATAGTACAGAGAATGGTACTGGATGTATCCTTAACCCAATTTACCCCAGTATCACAGCCATGATCTTGAAATTAACCCAACCACTCATTTCATTCAGATTTACATGTACACAGTGAGTGTGGTTAGTTCTGTGCTGTTTCAGCACACATGTAGTTTTGTGTACAAACCACCAAATCAAGACAGAATAGTACCACAAGGATCTCTTGTGCAGCCCTTTTGTAACCACATCCATAAACTCTCCAGCCCTATCCTATCTCTGTGCCATCCCTAATCTATGCAAACTCTTAATTTGTTCTTCATTACTATAATTTTGTCATTTCAAGAGTGCTATATAAATCATATAGTATATATAACTACTATATATGTATGTATTTTAGACATGTAGTATATACACTGTTGGGATTGGCTTTTTCCACTGAGCATACTTCTGTTGAGATCTATCCAAGTTGTATCAATACTTCATTCCTTTTAAAATATAATCCACTTATATAACATAATATTCACCATTTTAAAGTGTACAGTTCAGTGGTGATTAGAACATTCACAGTTTGTACAGTCATCACTCCCCACCCAAAAGAAGGCCTGTACCTATTAGTACTCAGTTCCAATTTACCCTTCCCTATCTCCTGGCAACTGCTAATCTACTTTCTGTCTCTTTGGATTTGTCTGTTCTGGACATTTTATATACGGGAACCATACACTATTATGAATAATGCTATGAAGATTCATGTACAAGTTTTTATATGAATATATGTATATTTCTCTTGGGTATACACCTAGGAATGAAATTGGCTGGATCATATGTTTGACCATTTGAGGAACTGCCAACCTGTTTCCCAAAGTGGCTGCGCCAGTTTACAGTCCCATCAGCAATGTATGAGGCTTTCAATTTCTCTGCATCCTTACCAACACTTGTTACTGTCTTTTTATTATAGCCATCCTAATGGGTATGAAGTAATATCTGATTGTGGTTTTGATTTGCATTTCCCTAATGAATAATGATGTTGAGAGTCTTTTTTTTTCTTTTATTTATTTATTTTTTTAATTATTATTATACTTTAAGTTCGAGGGTACATGTGCATAACGTGCAGGTTTGTTACATACGTATACTTGTGCCATGTTGCTGTGCTGTACCCATCAACTCGTCAGCATCCATCAACTCATCATTTACATCAGGTATAACTCCCAATGCAATCCCTCCCCCCACCCCCTCCCCATGATAGGCCCCGGTGTGTGATGTTCCCCTTCCCGAGTCCAAGTGATCTCATTGTTCAGTTCCCACCTATGAGTGAGAACATGCGGTGTTTGGTTTTCTGTTCTTGTGATAGTTTGCTAAGAATGATGGTTTCCAGCTGCATCCATGTCCCTACAAAGGA
>NW_016803701.1:1859428-1888842 GCF_001698545.2 Rhinopithecus bieti | reverse complement strand
TGCTCAGGACCCTCAGCTGTAGGTCTGTTGGAGATTGCTTGAGGTCCACTCCAGACCCTGTTTGCCTGGGTATCAGCAGCAGAGGCTGCAGAAGATAGAATATTGCTGAACAGCGAGTGTACCTGTCTGATTCTTACTTTGGAAGCTTCCTCTCAGGGATGTACTCCACCGTGTGAGGTGTGGGGTGTCAGTCTGCCCCTAGTGGGGGATGTCTCCCAGTTAGGCTACTCAAGGGTCAGGGGCCCACTTGAGCAGGCAGTCTGTCCCTTCTCAGATCTCAACCTCCGTGATGGGAGATCCCCTGCTCTCTTCAAAGCTGTCAGACAGAGTCGTTTGCGTCTACAGCGGTTTGTACTGCTTTTTTGTTGTTGTTGTTGTTGTTGCTTAGCTGTGCCCTGTCCCCAGAGGTGGAGTCTACAGAGACAGGCAGACTTCCTTGACCTGCTGTGAGCTTCACCCAGTTGGAGCTTCCCAGCGGCTTTGTTTACCTACTTAAGCCTCAGCAATGGCAGGCGCCCATCCCCCAGCCTCGCTGCTGCCTTGCGGTTAGGTCGCAGACTGCTGTGCTAGCAATGAGGGAGGCTCCGTGGGCGTGGGACCCTCCCGGCCAGGTGTGGGATATAATCTCCTGGTGTGCCTGGTTGCTTAAAGCGCAGTATTGGGGTGGGAGTTACCCGATTTTCCAGGTGTTGTGTGTCTCAGTTCCCCTGGCTAGGAAAAGGGATTCCCTTCCCCCTTGCGCTTCCCAGGTGTGGTGATGCCTTGCCCTGCTTCAGCTCTCGCTGGTCGGGCTGCAGCAGCTGACCAGCACCAATTATCTGGTACTCCCTAGTGAGATGAACCCAGTACCTCAGTTGAAAATGCAGATATCACCGGTCTTCTGTGTGGCTCACGCTGGGAGTTGGAGACTGGAGCTGTTCCTATTCGGCCATCTTGCTCCATCCCATCATTCGAGAGTCTTTTCATGTGCTTATTGGCCATTTATGTATCAACTTTAGAGAAATGTTTATTCAAATCCTTTGACCATTTTAAAATCACGTGGCTATCCCTTGTATTGATGAGTTGTAGTAATTCTGTATGTATATTCTGGATATCAGATCCTTATGTGTGATTTGCAAATATATTCTCGTTTTTGGTATGTTTCCACTTTCTTGCTAGTGTCTTTTGACTCCCAAAGTTTTTAATTTTGATGAAGTCCTATTTATCTAGTTTTATTTTGGTTACTTGTGCTTTTGGTGTCATATCTAAGAAATTTTTGCCAAATCAAAGGTCATGCAGATTTATACCTGTATTACCTTCTAAGAATTTTATCATTTCAGCTCTTTTACTTTCAGGTCTTTGATGCATTTTGAGTTGATTTTTGCATACTGTGTGAGCTAAGGATCCATCTTCATTCTCTTGTACATGGATATCCAGTTGTCCCACTTTATTTTTTGAAAAGGGAATTCTTGGCAAGTCTAAAACCCTACTGAGTCATTCATGGCTCCTGTCATCTAACATTTTGCTATCACCAAGTCCTACCACTTTGACTTTCTTAAGATTTCTCTGTCTGTTCTATTGTCTGTATCCCTTCTACTACCAACTAGTTCAGTCAACTGCCATAGACTTCGTATTTGTTTCCCTGTGTCCGTTTTCTTATTTATATCCTTCAAAATCATGCTTCATGAAGCCTTCAAGTATTGAAAATACAAGCTAAACATGTCATCCCCTATGTAAAAGGTTTTATGGATTCCCTTCTATACAAGAGTGTGACCAAGAAGGTAGTCTGAATTCAGAGGACTTGATTTCATTTATTTCTTCTTACTATGTATATGGCCCTCTTGGCCACATATTTCTCCCCATCTGCAAAATGAAGATACTTACAGATCTTCATGGGATTTTTCATGATTAAGAAACTCATGTAAAGCACTTAACACAGGGCCTGGATTGTAGTTATCAATAAATATTAGTTACTGTTATCAGAGTTTATATTGTTAAATATTTTGTTGTTGACACTTGGTCAAAACCAGAGTAGCTCTCTTCTCTCAGCTATTTTGGGTACTTGTAAAATAAGAATGAGTTTGAAATCTCAAGATATCAAAAAACTTAGCCTCTTTATTTTCTATCCAAATTGTAATAAATAATATTAGATGGCATTAATATTAAAGGCCACCCTGGCTTCAGCACTCTACTTAGGAGATTTCATTTTTATTTGCAAAGTCCCAGAAAATTTGGGCTTCTCCACTTTATTTAGGGGCAAACCCAGAAGGATTTGTCCATGACTGGGTATCCACTTTAAAGGGGAAACATGTCTGACTCCTTTTGCCATCTCTCTTCAGGCAGGAATTTGTCATATTGAGTTGTAGTAAAAAAGAAAAAAAAAATCCATTACTTTTTTGAAGCAGATTCAGGGGTAGGTCCCCCTTTGTTATTTAATAGGAACATTAAGCTAAAAGTTGGCCCATTTTGGACAGATTTCTTACCATAATTTACAAGACAGATGCTGTCTGTTGCATTATGTGTAAATTATCTTCTGAGAAAGGGGAACACAGATCTTAATTGCAAAATGCCTCTCATTTCTCAAGTCACACACACACATCACTTGTATGACAATGCTAGAAAGCATCAGATCTATGTAGAAATTTTAAGGTCCTCCATAAACAAAACAATATTTTGAGGGAAAAAATTGGAGGGATGAAAAATTTTGGAAATAGTGGTGATGACCGCACAGTAGTGTGAATATAATTCATGCCACTGAATTCTACATTTAAAATGGCTAAAATAGTAAACTGTGTTTTTTATATATACATACACACACACATACATATATATATTTGCCACAATTAATAGTTATACATGTATACATAATCAGAAGTATATTTTTTAAAAAGTTTCAGGGTCAGTAATTGAGTAGAAATTTGAAGAAACTATCCAAAGCAGTTGAGTCCCTGGGGCTTTTAGCAAAAACTCCAGATTGCTGATTTTGGCCTGAAGTGAGTCTCAAAGCTTAAACATTAAAAGGATACTTAAAACATACAGACCTTTTCATCCTAACAATATGATAAACAATTTAAATCTGAATGTAACAACTACTGTTCCATACCTGTTCCTAATACCATTACATGTTCCTGTATTTTACTGGTCAAAAAAACTGTGAAGTCAATTGACATAGCGTGTTATTTTCTGGTATCTGTTCTGATTTCAAAGGGAAGAAACAGGCTCAGAGAAGATGCCTTGCCCAAAGTCACACATTTAAAAAGAATGTAAGAGCTATATTGAGTACAAATGCAGTTCCACTGATTCATCATTCATTAATTATATAGATACTTGATGAACATCTGCTAGTGTCCTAGGCACTGGGGATATAATGAACACCACAATGTCCATATCCTTTCTCAAGGATATTATTACAGTCTAATAAAGGTAGGAGTTGCCCCACAGTTATCATACAGTATGACAAGGTGGGGTAAGTACAAAGGACTATGGGAATACTTCATAGGGCTGTTTAAAACAATATGTAATATTCAGAAACATCTGATATTTGGCTCAGCTTAACTTCTATAACTGTGTAAAGCCTAAGTTTTCCATCTTCTTTGGAAACCTCCTAATTATTCAGAGACATTAGCCTTTCATAGCCCCAAGCCAGCCACATAGCCAGTTGCATCACACTGCAGCACACTGAGGCAGACTGCAGGTTGAAACTTACCCAGTTTGGAAAGAACTTGTTTGACCTCAGCCATGAAAACAGGTGTACTCATTCCTCCTTCATGGGTCTACTGAAATTCAACACTTAACATTAGGTTCCTGATGCATAGTGGATACTGAATAAATGTTTAATAAATGAATAAAGTCTCCCCAAATCAAGCTTTCCTATTGAGTTGGGGCAATCCCAACCAGCTTCCACCTTCTTCTAATATATTGCTGTAACAAAATACGGATTTCCTGTTATTTCTGTGGCCTGGGGACTGTTAACTGTTAATTCAGTTTAGATTTTTACTAACTGGACATAACTATGTTCCCCAAAAAGGTAAATATTTTATTGTTGCTTTAAAACTTGGTATCTCAAACTTCCATATCTAGAACTTTTATGAGCAGCACAAATAATCTTTTATAATGTTTAAGGGTGATGTTGAAACTGCCAAAAAAGCAAAGATACTGAGATCTAGATCTCTGACTTAATAGTTACATATATTTGCAATATCTTGTAAACTATGGAAGTTTCTAATGGTTTTAGGATCTTATTTGTATCATTCTTGAAGGGCAATTAATTATTTGCTATTTAATTGTAATTTTCAGGTAAAGAAGATACTCCCTCATTACTTGGCCTCTGTGGATCTCTAACGTCAGTGGCAAGTTACAAGTCTCTAACAAGCTTAAAATCTAATGACTACCTTGCAAGTCCTACAACAGAGATGACAAGTCCAGGCCTAACTCCATCCTGAAAATTTTATGTAAAAGCCAAAAGTTTTATGTTGTAAATGTTTAATTTACATATGTTTGACTGCTGGGAAGACCTTTGAAATTTTATATTGTTCTGGTACATGTCTGAAAGTCTATTGCTTAGAGAGAATCCACTCCAGATAAGAGATTTTGAGTGAAAAACAATGATCCTGCCATTTTCAGTTTTAAAATTCTTATATTTGTCATTGAGAAAGTTCAAAAGGAATAGGCTTTAAAACAAAACAACTTTCAAAGATCCACCAAATAGTTCATAGCAAATTGTACATATTGTTCAGCTGATTTTTATATATTTAAATATACCTTAGTGGCCAGAGACTGACTTCAAAGTTTTATTCCAGAGACTTAAGCTAAGTATTTTTTCATTCTTTCAGATTTTCAAAAAAAAAAAGTTAATTTCATTTTTTCATTAATTTCTTAAGTTCTATGCTTTAAATGCCTTGTTTTTAATATCAGGGGAAGGTTCTCAGCTGCATTCTCACAGTGGCTTATTCAGTTTTTATTTAATATTTACCATTTGGTATCAACTCAACATTCCACTTAACATTTTATAATTTCCATAGGAATGTGTCTGTTTTGGTAGTTACTGACTTAATTTGTTAGTGCCACAAGGAAAATATTTTACAGCATTTTATGCCATTTAGGTAAAATGAATAAACTGTTTTCCAAGATTTTCTTAAAAGATTATCAATTTAAAAATATGATCAAGTATGCCTCAAATACTAGACATATTTCAAAATGTAGAACAAACGTTGAAAAATTGTTTTGCCAGGAAAGAGTTCAAGTTCAGTTAAGGATTTGAGAGGCTTTTAAACAAGGATCAATAGGGTAGTTATCATACTTGATTAATATATGTCTGATATTCAGTGCTGGTTCTTTTTCCTGTTTGTGCAACAATGAATTGTGTCGTGTGTTTTATAGCCTCTAGCATTAATCACACCATAATCTCATTTTAAAACATTTAAATGTTAAAAAATCCCCACACTTATATACAGGTAAAATTAGTTTTCTTTTTTTAAAACAAAAAAAAGTTGTAATCTGTACTTTTATTTTTTTTGGAATTTTGAAACAGCCATATTAATTCTTAAAATCTCGCCACACTAAAAATGTATGGCATGTATTTTCTATAGTAAGTAATATGAGGAAAACATGATTAGCTGTGCCAAAGAAATTTTATACATTGTTTACATGATGAGGCCACAGTACTTATTGGGGACTTCATATGGTATTTTTGTTTATTATTATTGAGAAGAGTCAAGAACCGACGTTACCACATTCATTCTTTGTGTTAGAAATGTAGCAGTGTGGTAGTTTTCTGCAATATTTACAGCTTAGTCTCATAATTTGGAATTTAAGATAGTAAGTAGTAACAAGGCAAGTCTTATATGTAAGACAGTCAAACAGTGTCACTTTGGGGACAAAGGCCTGGAAGCCCTTAAAATAAGTTATCTTAGATGTGCCAGAACATATTCAGAGCTTTATTCCTTTAGCTTAAGGCTTTAATACTTGTAGAAATGCAAATATTCTTGAGAAATGACACATTTTTGTTCTCAATTTCTCAATTCTGTATGCCTGATTGTGAGTGAAGTATCCAAAGCAGGTTTTCATCAGCTTGGGGGATGGAAGGTAGGTATAATAGGACAATGGAAACTTTGGGAGAAGGGAGTGAGGAAATGGGTAAGGAGAAATTTGAAAATTTTAGCCTGGACTTGAGCACTATTGCTGCTTTCCTATGAACTATCAGAATGTTTAAATGCTTTATCATTCATGGTCCACTCTCAACTAACATTTATTATCCTTTAGTAATTAAACAATGGTTTTACATACATTTTTATAATGTAGAAGGAAATTCAAGATTCCATAATCGTAAAATTTTTCAGATCTGTCTAATGTATAATTTGTGCATCTTAACATGCTGCTAAATGCAGATTTAAACATTACATCTGAGGATCATGACTTTTCCTCCTTTCTTGGAGATCTTGGTGTAAAATTCATCTGCTGTTATAAAATCAGGTTTCTACACAGTTCATTTCACACTAAAGGTAGTTACTGTTTGCATGAAGAAACAATGTATGTCTCAATCTTTAATTTTAGTTGGGTAGTGTTTACTGTTCACCCACCCCCTCTTGCCTCCAAAAGAATGCTAAAATATACGCCAATATTTCCATGTGTATTCTGTTGCCTTGATGCATACTATACTTGTTGCATGTATATTAAACATTTTGTACTATGCATTGGTGGTCTTATTTTGATTGACAAAAAGTTAACTGATTTAACTTGTACATTCAACTTTTGTTTCAGCAAATGTGGTAAATATATATTGTTTCACACCTAAAATACTAACATGAAAATGGAATGGGAGAAATCCTTATTCCAACTCACGTCAAGTTAAATACCTATTTTTAAAAAGTAACATGATATGCTTTAGAATACACATCTATTGAATCAGTACAGTTTAGTAGTGGTTCTGGCAGTGTTACTGATTTAATTATAAAATAGTCATGTTTGCTTTCTTTGTAAGAATCATCACTATCTTCTTGGCACCTATGAGATGGCATCAGGATGATGTAAGCATTAAATAAAATCATATATAAAAGTTCTAAAGAGATAAATGCTAAATGCAAGCTACTAATTATGACTGGCAGAAAAAGTAAATCATAAGTTAGTTGTTAAATTTTTAAGTGGTTATAAATGTGTCCCAAATTTGCAACTTAGAAAACTGCTTTGTTAAAGTTCCTATCATTAGATGAAATGTCCAGATTTTGCTAAACATATTGGATTACCGCTTAAGCGTCACAAGACTGTGGTTCATTCTGCTCTTCTGAAAGCAAAGCAGCTTCGATTTGGTTTTAGCATTTGTCATTTTAACTGATGACAGGAAAGGGAAGATAAAATTACCTCTTTTTCATTATGGTACATTTAAAAAGTGTATTTTAATACAAACCAAAACTTTTAGATTTCTAACACAGATCACCTTATCATAAGCCCCATTTTCCATACTGCTAGTTATCTTTCCAAAACCCAAGTCTAACTGTTACAACTGTGCCGTAAAGTTTTTCCTAGGTTTCCCACGGCCTTCTTGTTCCTCCTTTAGCACACAAGGCCTTTGACTACATTTCCAGTCTGATCTCTTACCACATTTCCATGTATACATTTTGTTCAAGCCATATGGACTAAATTCCACTGCCTTACTGAGACTCCCACTTCCCTGCATATTTACTACTAATTGGATTGCCTGTCAGTCCAACTCTTAGGTTTCCTGACCACTCCCCTTCTCTGCCCCCAGGCTGAGTGAACAACTCCCCATATTTCCCATGACTCCCTTTGCATGCTTCTAGCAATCAGTCATAGCTCTGAAACCTCCTGTGGCCAGTAACAATACCTGAAATGTCTCCAGTGCTTTTTTTTTACACTGCCTACTACAAAAAATGTCCCAATAAATGTTGACAGATTAAACTATAAAAGCAGTAATCTTTTATTTAAAAAGTTCATCTTAGAAGAAAATTCAAAAGGGATACAATAAACTTGTCCACATCCCAAACACTTGTGCCCAAGACAAAAAGAGGGAAGAATTTATTTTTAATTTTAAGTTCAGGGGTACATGTGCAGGTTTGTATATAGGTAAAGTTGTGTGTCATGGGAGTTTATTGTACAGATTATTTCATCACCCAGGTATTAAGCCTAGTATCCATTAGTTATTTTTCCTGTCCCTCTCCCTCCTCCCACCCTGCACCCTTTGACAGACCCCAGTATATGTTGTTCCAAGAGGGAAAATTGTAAAAAACACATGCAGTTAAATAACCATCGTGAATAGTTTTCCTAGAAAAAGAAGAAAAAAATTGCCTTTTTAAAAAAGTCAAACGTACTACATTAAAGGTTGCAATCATCCAATATTTAAAATTAAAGATGTTCCTTCTTAAAATTTTACATTTAATCAACTAAATGTTTATGTTAGAAAATTTAACGTTAATAGAATAAAAGCTGTTTTAGAAACATCACCAAGAACAATGTTGTGGTGCATGTTTACAAATATTGCAATTCCTGCAACATATGTATTGAAAAGTCTGGAAAGCCCATATGGCTGAGAGTTAAATTTGTATACTGAAGTAAAACTTGGGAATATTCATCGTGCCAATTATGGTTCAATTATTTTATCAGACAAAACTCTGGAAGCAAATTAAAATTTTAGCTATTCTATGGACTGAATTTTTCTAGGTACTATTTTAATACAAATTAAGTTATTATTATGGCAAAACTCTGAACCTTTTTTGGTTCAGAATTCTAAAAGTATCAATGTTTCTTTACCTCTTAAGTATAAAGAAAGCTTCAATTTAGCCTTCTTTTCATCCAGATACATTGCATGTAATATGTGTTAGAAAAACTACTAGGCATTTAGATTTACTTATATTACTTTATTCATAAGTAAGAATTTTCCTAAGTGCAGTGAGGGGTAGGAGACATGGAAATCTTTCTCATACTCCTAGGTAATATTAAACTGAAATATGTAACTGCCTTTTGGGAACCGTATTAAGTTTTTCTGCTTTTTTTCTATGAATTATCCATAAGCATAGCAAAACCAAGATAAATTTAAATTTAATATTGTTAAAGAGCACTGTTCAAGATAAACTTTCATATATATATCACAGTACAGCATTATACAATGATTTTATATAAAATATTTAGAAGCACAGTGATGATTTTAAGAAGGCATAAATATTTTAATGAAATTAAGAAAGTCATGAATATTTATATGGGTATGTTGCAAATTTAAGGTAAATCAACATAGGATAAAATGAACACAGAAGATTATATGCAAACCCTATATACTTTATTTCTGGTGTTATACTTTCCTACTATAGTACAAAATCAATTAGTTCCTCTACCAGCACTGAAGACTTGTCATCTATTCATTTTAGGAGAGGAAAAAAAATGCTTCACATTTTCCTAAAATAAAGACTGCAATAAAGTGCTGTTTTCTTTTTAAAGGATATAAATCCTAAGCAAATAAAACTAAAGTACAAAAAATGAATAGCATTTCTTTTCCTGCCATCATATCCTTTCTTATCTCATTCCTACATGCAATGAATGATAAGCTAAATTATTTAGACATGTACAGTGACTGAAAGCAATGTCTTCAAGGAAATAGCTTCTTGTTTAGCGTCTTACTCTACCATACTTAGTGTAAAAATCAAAGGATATTTTAGAAATATTTTGTAACTATTATCGTAGCAATAATGTCTTGTTAGAACAAGACAATAAAAATGACCTAGAGAATTCCGTGAACAATGATACTTGGATTACAAGATGGCTAAAAATCAGAGGCTATTCCTGTGTGCAAACTAATTTTACCAGTCTAAATACTATATGATTTACCACTGAACACCCAAGTTTGGCTGAAGTGAACATCTGCTACTATCAGTAAAAAACTCCCTCTCTTACAGGAACAGCAGAAATATAGACATTTAGTCATCAAAACTGGCACAATGTACATCACACAAATGATTATATTATGGTTCATAAGAAGAACAGCCACAATTTTGATCAGAGAAATCTTAATACATGTGAAGCCTTAAAACAGCAACATGGCGGGGAGGGTGGGGGAGGCGGGAACCTAATGCATTTGAATTAAAGGAAACAGGCAATATTTGGTCAATGTCAACAATGCTATTTAACGACTGCCTTACCTACTTTACTGAAATACAGAAATACCTATGACCATGATTTAAATGTGCACAAGACTTGGGCTTTTTTCTTCTAGACTATGTACATCATTCAGCACACAATTCAAAAAGTTCTTGTGTATCTGACACACTCCCAGTAAGATTATGTTATACTGAAACATATAATATTAAACTCTCAGAGACTGCTTTTGATGCTAAGGAGTAATTTGTCTTATTTTTACAAGAATGCTCAATGGTGGTGATTTCTAGAATTATCTTTTTCTGTATCACCAAAATAGGATAAAATTTATTTTAAAATTATGGTTTAGAGGTAGAGCTGAAATCATTTATTTAAATTATAGGAAAGAAAGACATAAAATCATTGTAAGAGAATAATGGTGAAAAACATTCTTGCCTAAGAGTCTCCATCTTCTTTGGTTATAGTTGTTGTTTCAAGTTGAAACAGCATCACTAGCACTGCTGCCTTCGAACATTTTGTTTCTGGAAAAAAGCCTTTCCAAATTCATATGTGCTGATCATAATGGCACAAGCAGGAGCAATTTTAATTAAGCGAGGAATTAGGCCTGAAAAAGAATAGGAATAATCAAAACAAATATTTTTTTCTTACCTTATTTTAAAATATAATTTTTTGGCTTTATTCTGATAATGTTCAAATTAAATGAATATGTTAAAATCCATAAATTGGTAGAAAAGACTGCGCACCTCCAACAACCTCACTTCAATCCATATTACATTATAGAGAAATTTTTATCTTATTGATAGTAAATCTGTTATTTAACATTTATTTTAATTTATAATACAGATATTTAGGAGAAAATAAACATAGTATGTTACCTATAACTTCCTCCTATAAGTTAATTTTAGAAGGAGATAGGTTTAAAAGTAATCTATTCACGATGAATTCGGGTAAAGCAGTATTTTTACCTGAAAATAATCCAGAAATTCCATTTTTAGCACAAATGTCTCTCATTTATAACCCAGTTGACATATGCAAAGGCATAGAAACTAATGCTTAAAATAAAAGATAATGCTATTAGTAAATAAACAATTTAATAATTCCTAATACAGATACACACAAAAGTAGTGTACATGCCCTGGGATCTATCATTTCATTACCACGCAATAAAGGTTTGTTTACCTTAAAAAAGCTACTCGTAAGTTTATTTTATAATAGATTCATTAAAAATAAAAAACAGAAAAGGGCTGTATATTTTAAGATGTATAGGCGGGATGCATTAAGGAGGAAATATACTGAGGGTTTATGACTGAGGGTTTCTCCTGAGTTGATAATGCTTGTTCTTAAACTTGATGGTGGTATTTTTAAACTTTTTTTAGGTCTTAAAATTCTCATAAGTGAAATTTTTAAAAGATGTATAACGCTACTTCGGGAGGCGTGAGATCGGGAAGGATCGATCTCTTGAGCTTAGCAGTTCAAACCAGGCTTTGGTGTTGAACGTCTTAGACTGAGACGCCCATCTCTTAAAAAATGTATAGAACCCTTCATGGGGTGATCCACATTGCAAATGAGAAAGTATCCTGGGACGAATCCTTTTGTTCATTCACGATTTTGATTATAAATAGTTTTATAAACTTTTCTTTTCTAACAAAAGCAGGTTCTGAGGAAAAATAGCTCATTCTCCCTAGCAGTGTCTTTGTTATTACCACGCTTTGTGAATGGAATATGCTAGTCTTGAGATAGAATTAGACGGTGCTCTCCTGCCTTCAAAGGGTTTATTTTTAGGCCTAACAATACCACATCTCGACTATATTTGAAACACTCAACATATCTGGAAGGAAAATAAAAAAAAAACTAATTTTTTTAAACTTAGCAAAAGTACGGGATGGACACTGAAGTATAAACATTAAGCTTGTTTGTGAAACAACAAATTTGTTTTATTTTCATTTTACGCCCTTGTTCGTAAACAGCGTACTTTGGCCCACGCCCTCCGACACGCTAGATGCAGTAAGAGTTAGAAAAAAAAAATTGTGAAGACAGGTAGCCACTACCATTTAAAGAACAGCTAACATGCATGACAGCTAACAGGACGTGAAGACTCTTCAAGGGTCTTGTTTTGAGGACCAGCTCGGATGATGGGGCAAACAAATCCTAGATACTGCCCTCCTCTAGCTTGCTTGAGAGCTGCTACTCTACAAAAATCAGATGGTTACATGGAAGACACCGCCGAATCATTAAACACGCATTAAGGTATGTACCACTAAGCAAGTCTGTAAGATACAAAGTTAAGATAAAATGATTCTTTCAAAATGGACTTTCTTAGAATTTTGCCATTCAAATGGAGTGTGACTTCATTACTTCCAAATTTCGTTTTATATAAATATCAGAATCTCTGACTATGAATAAATGAGGACTAAGATAACATGAAGCCTTAATGATTTATTTAAGAAGCTATACTAGCAACAGTGATAAAGCATAAAACATAACTTACAGCAGCCAAACACTGATTCAAAATATGAAGAAATTTAACTTTCTTTTTTTTTTTTTTTTTTTTTTTTTTTTTTTTATTTAAGTTCTAGGGTACATGTGCATAACGTGCAGGGTTTGTATCAGTGTATGTGATACTTATTGCCATGTTGGTGTGCTGCACCCATCAACTCGTCCAGCACCCATCAGATTAATCATTTATATCTTGTAAACATTCCCCAAGTGCAAGCCCTCCCTCCCCCCTCCCCCTCCCATGATAGGCCCTGTGCGTGATGTTCCCCTTCCCGAGTCCAAGTGATCTCATTCTGTTCAGTTCCCACCGTATGAGTAGAGAAACTATCGCGGTTGTTTGGTTTCTGTTATTGTGATAGTCTTGCTAGAATGATGGTTTCCAGCTGCATCCATGTCCACAAAGGAGCGCAAAACTCATCCTTTTTTATGGCCTGCATGCGGTATTCCATGGTGTACTATGTGGCCACATTTTCCTTAATCCCAGTCTGTCCCACCGACTGGGACTTTTGGGGTTGATTCAAGGTCTTTGCTATTGTGAAGTAGCCGCAATAAACATACGTGTACGCATGTGTCTTGTGTTAGTAGAGATATAATTTAGGGTAGCATTCAACGGACACAGAACAGCGCAGTCCTCAGAAACGTAATGACCTGACACAGTCTACAGGCCATCTGATGTCTTGACAAACCTGAGAGAACAAGAATGGGGACAAAGATCCCTATTTAATAAAATGGTGCTGGGAAAAATTGGGCTGCATAAGTAGGGAAAGCTGAAACTGGAATCCGTGTTCCTCTTACCCCTTATACCGGAACGATTAATTCAAGATGGTTACGAGAGGCGTAAATGTTAGGACCTAATAACCATAAAAACGACCCTAGAAGGAAAGATCTAGCGGTAGTCCATTCAGGGACATTAGGCTAATGGTAAGGGACTTCATGTCTACAACAGCAAAAGCAACGGGCAGCAAAAGCAAAAATTGACAAATGGGATCTAATTAAGGGACTAATGAGCTTTTGCACAGCAAAAGGAAACTACATCAGAGTGAACAGCGCACCTACAGAATTTGGACGCAAAATTTTGCAACCTTACTCATCTGACAAAGGGCTAATATCCGAATCTACAACAGAATCAAACAAGAATATACGAGAAAAAACAAACAACCCCCATCCAAAACGTGGGGGGGGGAGAAGGGTATGAACAGACGCTTTTCAAAAGAAGATGATTCATACAAGCCAACAGGACACTGAAAACCTCGCCGCTCTCTCGCCGACTCGCCATCAGAGAAATGCAAAGTCAAAACCACAAGAGATACCAGTCTCCCACACCAGTTAGAATGTTTATCATTTAAGACGGTCAGGGAAACAACAGGTTGTTGGAGGAGGATGTGGGAACACTTGTTACACTGTTGGTGGGATTGTAAACTAGTTCAACCATTTGGAAAACGAGTATTGGCAATTCCTCAACGGATCTAGGAACTAGATGTACTATGACCAGCCTCCGCACTACTGAAGAAAGTCAATGACAAGAACTTTCTAAGTTGGCAATTTTCACTTCATGTTTAAATTATTTCATTTAAATTTTAAAAACTAGTCAAAGAATGGTGATCAAGCAGCAGGTGTTTCTAATCTTGTAGAACTCATGCCCCAAACTAGTTTCTATTTTAACAGGAAGGTGAAATTAAGAGAATAACAAAAAGTATCAACTGAAGGTAAGCCAAGTTCTAGTGGAACCTTAGAAGTGTCTCCTGCCTAACATTTAAACATTAAAGGGCTACTCCTACAGGTAATAAGCAAATTCTTGCATTGTAAAGAAACACTTTTATTATTAAATATTTCAAGCATAGAGAAAATAAATGCTCATTTACTGAACATCCAAATTTACTATATCGTAATAACTCTTACAGATCCAGTTGAAGCCCCCTATATATTCCTCCCCAATTGTATTTTTCCTCCTTCTCAAAGGTAATCACTCTCGTCTTTTTTCATCTTTCTCATGCATTTGTTTAAATGTTTACATCTAAACATATCCAGATGTATACTCTTCTTTGTATACATCTGGAATGTACAGAACAATGTATACTTTTCTTTATCCTCCTTTTAAACTTTATATAAATGGTATCACACTGCACACTGACTTCTGCAATGTGCTTTCAGAATTATCTAGGTTGGTAAGTGCAGCTATATTTTATTCATTTTAATTGCTGCATGGTATTGCATTATATGGCTTATAATGATTTATCCATTTTCCTGTAAAGGGACATTTAGGTGATTTCTAACTTTTTGCTGTTTTTAAAAATCTTGCCTTGGATATCCTTGTACATGTGCAAAAATTTCTCTAGGGCACATATCTAGGAGTGGAACTGATAACTCAGAATGGACTCCTTGCTACTGCCAGATTGTTTTCCAAAGTAGCTGTGTCAAATATTCTTACCATCATGGCATAAAGTTCCCAGTGAGCTACATCCTCCCCAACAGTCTAATTTATATAAAATGTTCTCTCACTGCTGTTCCTTAGGATTACTAAAATTGAACATTTTAAATAAGTTTATTTGGCAAGTATAACCATTTCATAATGAATCATTTCTATTTTAAAATAGAAATATAACAAATATTGAAATACAGAAAAATATTGCCTTAAATATTAAAACCAATGTACTATTTATTAAATCTATTAAACATTTTAATTTTAAAATGTTTAAAATTAAATATTGCTTGAGTAGTGTTTTTCTATAGTTCTATTGTCCAGTTAAGAATAGTGTTTTAAAAATATTAAATGTGTTCAGAGAAGTAGTTTAACTTCTGGAAATAAGTACATTTGGGCCAGGTTTAAACAGCTAAAACCAGAGATTAAATTTTTAAAAATTAATAATATATGACACACTCATAAATTAGGTAAAAGTTATCTCTGTTATAGGATATGGCACTTACTACATGCTAACATGCTTCTGAATGCAGCCTCTGTTCCAGCAGATTATGGGATCTTTGAGGATTTGGGTAATTGTCTCATTTATCTGTATATACCAGCATGGTGCCTGACACAGTATAGGCACTCAGTAATTGACTAATGAATGAAGAATGGAAGAAGTGGTCAAAGTAGGCTGACAGATCATATACTTGCATGGAACTATCATTCTATAGTATGACAGATGCAACACTTCATATTTTCTTTTTTGCTTAGAGAGAAGGGATTTGGTATAGTTGAGCTGTGGAATGAAGGAAGTCACTTCTAAATGGAGCTGAGTTACTTCTTGGGGATAAATAATGTAAATGCAAATAGTAAGTATGGGCTGATTATCACTCAAATTGCAAGTGTAATTTCAACTGAAATATTATCTTAGTAAACCTTTAAGTAACTGGTTCATAGCTGAAGTACACTAACAAATTAAAATTTACAATGATAATCATGGAAAATTAAAACCCAACTCTTAAGATTTTTCCTTTTAGGTTTAAATGAGGAAACATTAATTAGAAAAAACCGGTGATAGGTAAGAGTTAAATCTAATAAAGAAATATGGCTCCCTGGTGCCAGTCTCAATGAAGATATACATCACAATCACTTAGGGATCATTTTCAAAATATACAAGCTAGAGTTCCACCTCAGAGTCATTAAATCAGAGTCTATTGAGGGTGACGTCCAGCTTTAGGTATACTGAATAAGCACCTCAGGTGACTTCAATGATTAGTTACCAACGTAAGTGGCTCCTAAACTTTAGTGTGCATTAGAATCTACCTGTACAGATTCCCATCTTTTCCCTTATCAACCACCATGACCACCACTACCTCAATGCCCCAGTCATTAGCCATTTATGCTAAATTACACCAAAGAGAAACTGGTGAAATCCTACTATATTAAATATTATACTTAAGAGGGGAAATAGAAATTCTGATAAGAAAAGAAGAATGAAACAAAGTAATTTTGAACCGTCAAAGGAGGACAGATAGGGCTTGGGTTTCTAGAAGGCTCATGCCTAAAACAGGGAAGCGGGAGAACCCTAATATAATAAAACTCTGATTACCTCCCAGGTTTTCATTAGCTTCTAATATAAGAGGAGAGTAGGTATTTGACAGGTAAAAAAAAAAAAGGATGTCACCAATATCCATCAGATTCATTTGTAGAGGTCTGTAACCAGCTTCTTTCAACATTATACCTATTTTACCTTTTATGCAAACTATTATAATCATGGGTAGAAGAATTTTTATTTACATTGTAATAGTCTTATCACAAGACTTACATAATTTTGTAATAGATAATTTCCCATGGGTTTGCTACACTTTCTAAAGGGAATAAATAACAGAGGGATCCTAGTAGAAGCAAATAGGAGTACACTTTTGTTCTAGAAGAAATTACAGGTTATGAAGAAATAAAATAGATGGTTTTATGATTAAGTTGGGTTATCCCAGAAATGCAAAGGTATACAGTAAAAAATCTTTAAATGTCATATTACCATGTTAACAAAACCATGGGATCATGTAATAATGAAAAAACATCTGATAACGCTTTCATATACAGATATATATATATACACATACATATATATATATATATACACACACACACACTATCAAAAGAAAAGAAAACAGTTTCCCGGTAATTTCCTATCCTTTATCCTGATTTGTCTAGATTTATCTTATTGGTTTATTTCAAAGACTTATGAAGACAATAAAAATAATAATTTGAAATAGATCTGAAAACAAACTGTAGGAAAAGACATCATAAAACAACTTAGCTTTTAAACGACAAAGATTATTTCTTCTTTATCGCAGGTATGAGACTTAACTGATGGCATTCAAGAAACATTAGACTTTACATTTTCTTAAATTTTTTGTTTTGTTTAGAGATTTTCTAGGTATTCCATTCTAACAGTATATTACTTTCAGTAAAATACACAAAGAATAATGCAGAAGAAAAAAATCTTGTTTTCCTTATTTTAGATATTCCTACAATATCTGGAAGGAAAAACAAAAAAATGCTTTAAATTTATTAAACTTACTTTTATGACTTTCATATGTCCAAAGTTGTGTCTGCTTTTGTGTTTTTACTACATCAAATGGTAAAGTTGCAACAGCTGCAAACTATCAGAAAGTAAAATTAATTTCCATCAACCTTTTAATTTTCCTAAAATATTTTACATTCTTCTAATTAGTACATTATTTAATAAGAATAATAATGAAAATAACAAATTTAAAATGAAATAATATGTGTATCTTTTAAGTTTTCATTAAAGCAAACAGATATGCATTTCTCACTATACTCAAAAGTAAAACTCCTCAGAAAAATTCCCTTACTTTCCCGAGGTCACATAGCTACTAGCTGCAGAGCCACAATTCCAACCAAACCTCTCTGACTCCACTACCAGCATTTACAATTTCTCATGCTCCTTTGTGTTTTATTATTCCTTTACATCACAAGAAGGTACAACACATATGTCAAGGCAAAAATTCTCAAGTATCTAGTAAGCATTTTAAAATTTCCAGCAAATGCTTTTAAAATAGAATAAAAACTTAAATTTGAACAAAGAAAATGAATTTTGAACTTTTAGCTCTATAAACCTTTTAAAATAGATAGTTATGTAAATGTTTACATATTAAAATATAGTTACAATGGTTTACAAATTAGATTTTTTCCTATTAATGATAAAAGCTGGATGCAAATCACATTTCAAATAACTTTTCTCAAAATAATTTACATTTATTTCCACAATGCTTTGAGTTTTTTTAATAACTTAATTCTTTTAAATATGTTATCACAATATTTGATACAACAGCCATACAAGGTTAAAACTGGCATGTATTGTTGCTTCCCAGCTCACATTAGGCCAATATGGTCATAAAATGCCCCTTTAAAATCACTTATATTTTATTTCAACCCAACAATTTGTTGATTTACGTTCTTGAAATCAGCTTCGAAGATTTCAGGTAAGGTAAAATCAACGATTTTTCTCCATCTTCATTATCTATCATGTAGTGGCTACAATGTTACATAAGCCATTTTTGAAACTTTCTAAAATAAGGTGGTTTAGGCTGTTCTGTTTTCTGACAGAAAGCCTGGATATTCACATTCAGATGTTTTTTCTGTTGTAGAGACAAAACATTATTTGAAAACTGTCAAAATGCAGCAATTTTCTAGATCATTTAAAAAATCCTAAAAAAATAGATTTTCTAGGTTACATAGAAATAGTACAATAGAGGACTCTCCTTTGTATTTCTGCAAAACTGGTAAATACCCTAAAGCCATTATTCAACAATACTAATTGCTTTTTTTATTCAATAGGCTTATAATCCACTAGGATTAATTTGAAAGATTTTAGACTGGGAATATTTATATTTAAGTTTTAAAGTCAACTACGTGGCTTCCTTGGCCCAGATTTTCTGATAGATTATTACAATTTTTTTTGCAAGTCTCCATCACTTCACTCTGCTCCTTCACTATTGTTTTTTTGTGGTTCCAGTGTGTTATTGTCTCACTATAAGTTATTACAAATTCATTTTTGGAAATATGTGGGTATAAAAAAAACTATTACCAATGTCAGGGTGATATAAATCTGCATAATGAAAGTCTACTACAGGACTTTCACATCATTCTACAAGGAGGTGTGGAAAAAGATAAACTATTACCCAAAAAATGGTAACTTAAGATTCCTTCCTTCTGACTGTAATTTTGTTCAAATTCTTTTAAAAGTACTTTAGCAGGACAAAATGTTTCCAAAGAAACAGGAATCAGCAGCAGAGGCTAGAAGTGCTTAATGCATATGAGATGACACTGCATGAAATATTACGTAATCAGAGCAAAATTACAAAATGCTCTAAATAATAAAACTCTAAAATATTGTAACTGTAATGATCTAACAAATTCAAAAGTTTCTCAGAAAATGTTTTGCAACATAAAACAAATACAGTATGTTTAAATTATTTTATTTACTAATAATTTGTTTCCTTAAAATAGATGGAAAATATTTAGAAAAACTTTCAAGCAGTGCAGCCAAAGTGGATCTCAATATACATGAGCTGTTATATAATATTTTGTTTTGTTTTAATACAACAATTATTTTTCTGGAATATTAACAACAAAAGAATAAACTTACGGAACCAGACAATGCCCCTGAAGTAAAGTTGATCATAAATGTTGGCTCATATAAACCAGACTTCTCACATAACCACTTCTTTAAAATTTCATAGTTATACCAGTACATTGCTATAAAAACAGAGAATGAAATGAACACACATTTAGAAACAAAATGTGGACTTTAATAAAAGAGTTATGAGGTTATATATTCAGGGGATAGACAAATTCTAACTTTGACACACCTTGCTTTCTGCTTAGACACCCACTAGGGTGGGATTTCTTTATTAAAAGCAAAATTCTCAGTAATATTCTAGCAGTCCTATAAACAAAAAAAAAAAAAACTATGCATCAATGAAGTATGACTATAATTCCAAAGCCTGACAAGGACAACAGTACAAAGGAAAAAAGTAAAGGCCAATCTATTCATGATTATAGGTACAGACTTCCTAAAACAATAATGAAAACAAACTGAAGTCAGAAATATTTCATAAAATATCACACACTATGATTAAGTTGGGTTATCCCAGAAAGGCAAAGGTATACAATAAAAATTAAATGTCATATTACAATGTTAACAAAACCATGGGATCATGTAATGATAATGAAAAAGCATCTGATAAAACTCAATACTCTTTCATTTAAAAGAAACAAGTTTCTTGGAAACCTAGAAGTAAAAGGAAACTTCTTTAATTTGATAAACAACATGCATCAAAACCTATACCAAAATAATTATTAATGGTTAAATGAGATCTATTTTCTTTAAAATGGGAAAACGATGGGGATGTTCATTATTGTCACCATAATTCAAAACTCACTGGGCAGCAAGAAAGAAAGAAAAATTATGATTATAAATGATGATATAAAACAGTTAAATTTACATATATTTTTATATATATCCAAACCAAAACGATAGTAAGACAAAGCAGAATGTATAACAGAGTGTTAAAACATAGCTGGATATAAGCTATAGAAAAAAATCAATTGCAACTGTACCAACTACAAAGAGTTAATTTTAAAAAATTAAAATAGAGCTTTAAAAATAGCTACTAAAAGCTGGGGACAGTGGGGTGTACCTATAACTAAATGTCAGAAAAAAGAGATGAATACAACCTTGATGAAGAAAAATTTGAATCTCTCCTAAAACAACTTCTTAAAGACTTATTATTAACATAAAGAGATGACATTCCTAGGGAAGAAAAATAAAGTGACATCAAGATTTTTCTTAGCCAAGCATGGTGGCACACGCCTTTAGTTCCAGCTACTCAGGAGGTTGATGTGGGAGGATTACTAGAGCCTTGTAGATAGATCAAGGCTACAGTGAGCCGTGATTGTGCCACTGCACTCCAGCCTGGGCAACAGAGTGAGACCCTGCCAAAAAAAAAAAAAAAAAAAAGATTTTTCATAGAGCACTAATAATTCAGTGTGGTATTGGCCTGAAGTCAGAAACATTAACCAGTGAAACAGATCCATGCATACATGCATACATGAAAATGTTATATGACAGAGATGACAATGCAGATCCCTGGAGCAATTATGGTTATTCAATAGATCAGGGACCACAACCCCAGGGCTGAGGATTGGTACTGATCTGTGTCCTGTTAGGAACTGGGCTACACAGCAGGAGGTGAGCGGCGGGTGAGTGAGCATTACCTCCTGAGCTCCACCTCCTGTCAGATCAGCAGTAGCAATATATTCTCATAGAACTCTATTGCTAACTGCACATGTGAGGGATCTAGGTTGCGTGCTCCTTATGAAAATTTAATGCCTGGTGATCTGAGGTAAATTGCTTCGTTCTGAAACCAATCACACACATACACACACACACACATACACACACACACAATTTTTCCAATCATGGAAAAACTGTCTTCCACAAAACCAGTCCCTGGTGCCAAAAAGGTTGGGGATCACTGCAACAGGTGATGTTGGGACAACCAGCTATCCATGTGGGAGGAAAATGAAATTGAAAACCTACTTCAATTTCAAAACCCCAAATCAATTATGAATAAATGAATGCCAATGAAACAGTGCCCAATTTTATTAATAACCAGGGAAATGCAAATTAAAGTGAGATACCACTTTAAATTATTAAACAAAAATTAAGAACTCTGACAATAAAAACGCTGGAAAGGTTGTGAAGCAGCAGAAAATCTCCTACATTGCTGGTAGGTAGGTAGATCATACAATCACTTTAGAAAAGAGTTCTATATTACCTAGTAAAATTTGAAATGTATGTATGTATATGAACCAACAAATCCAATACTGGATAAACTTTCAAAGGTGCACCAAGAAACTGATTAAAAGTTTTCATAGCAGCATTGTCTTAGTTGTTTACTCACATATAAATGAGTAAAACTGAAGAAAACAATTACATATAACACAAGAAGGAATCTTAGGAAAATTTTTTAGTAAAAGGGGATTTTCAAAAATAGGCAAAACTAATATAATGTTTGGCAATAATATGTATGTGGGAAAACTAATTATTTTAATCAAATGAATAGCATTTAATATACTGGTTACCACTGGGGTTGTGACAGTGAAAGAACATATTGTGGTTTCATGATTTTTAGAAGATATAGATATTATCATTCAGAGTTTCTCTCTAGCTAGATAAGTATTTTTTTGGGGTCTTAAAAACTTCTATGACCCACAAGGGAAATGCCACTAGAGTATGTACATTACATAAGTTACTGGTAGATTTGCACTTCTCGCTTTTCATAATTTTCTCCCTTTTCATAATTGAGTAAGTAGTACAATAGCCTACTTGATTTGTAATAGTCTTTTACAGGATAATCATTTAATGGGGAGATGTTTATTTTTAATAACTGAAAAAGTAGGAGCCCATATAATTCCAAAGTGGTCTTATATGGATTCTATCCTTTGATTCGTAGTTGTTTTACTTATCTTACTAAATAATACTAAATGACTTATTTAGAATGTTAAAGGTACTTTGCATTCTCTGAATATGAATACCCACTAATTAATGTATAAAACTAATAACAAGCTTGAATAAAACTATTCATTCAATAAAAGCTTGTAAAGATCTGAGAGCCCAACAATGAAAAGGAGTTTGTGGTCACTACAGAAAATAACTTACCTTTAACGGTAAAGAGTTAAAAATCTAGTAACGGTAATATTTAACAAAGCTACGTAAAATTGAGTAGCTACAAATAAGATAAATCCTACCTGAGAAAGGTACATCTCTAAGAACAGTAGGAGCCCAGCCCTTCCAAAGGGAAATCCAACCATCTTCAGATACTTTCTTGCTGACAAATCGATGCAGTTCCATGTAAGAAAACTTCTTGGACTGCATCTTGGTTCTAATCAATTCTAGTGGACTGATCACAGTTACTGCACCAACTAATACAAACAAGTTTAAAAAAAGAAAGCAAAAAGCCATGTACTATGCAAACACACATACTGTAAAAATTAATATTCATATATTTTATATTTTAAACTTTTATTCTATAATGTCTGAAAACCTTAAAATTAAATATCTAATGATGTCAACATAATTGACACAGATTTTTCCCTTGATAAAAGTATTTCTTAAAAGTCTATTTTCATATATCTTACTTTTTCTGGTTTCAACTCTCTCAACAGCAGTTCCAGAAATGTTGTAATCAACCAGAACTATGAAAACCAAAGCCCATTCCAGTTACTGACCCAATAAATCTCATTCCCATTTAGCAGAGTAAACGTTCTTCTGTATAGAGTCAACTTTCCTTATGATCAAACTCTGAATCCCAAAGTTTATAAGGAAAGTGATTCAGAACTTTGGACCGAATCATGCATGATCCCAGGTGATACCTCAGAAGTTCAGGTGAATCAAAACCAACTCTGATGTCACTCTAAAAACTCTGTCCATGATTTGACCAAGATAGGCTGAGCCCATCTCATTCTGATGGTAATCACTATTCCATATGACTTCTGGAGTATCTATCCTATATTAACAAATTAATATAAACTATAAGGCAAAATATATCATACTAATACTCTATATATTGTACAAATTATCTGTGAATGTCCCAACTTAAACAGAAGCTCTAAACAGAAATCAAAATGAGAATAAAGATTTATTACTTACATCTGGCTACAACTCCAGCAACAATTGGTATGTAGGTTTCATTTTCTCCTAACTTAGATCTCAGAAGAGCACTTAATTGATCATAGCAGGTAAAATAAATAACTGTGGCAGGAACTGCCATCACTCTGTTAGATCACACAAAAAGATTTGTTCAAAATTATCAAAAGATTCCACAGTCTTAACTTAAATTCAAATATTATTATATAAACTAAAAAACCCTTATATTTTGTGTAAGCTAAAACTACAACAAATTGGCCTATGAGATCAATTTTCTTTTATTTTAAAATGGTTAATACTTAACTTAGTAGGCAGTAAAAAGATATAAAGTAGGCATTTGCCATCCAAAAGTTTGCATTCTAGTTGTGAAGACAGTTACAATATATAGCATTAAATAAGTGCTAGCATGGTGGCACATGCCTGTAATACCAGCTACTCAAGTGGCTGAGGAACTAGAATCACTTGAACCTGGGAGGCAGAGGTTGCAATAAGCCAAGATCATGCCACTGCACTCCAGCCTAAGGGACAGAGCAAGACTGTCTCTAAATAAATAAATAAAATAAAAATAAAACAAATAGGAAAAGACAAATTAAGACAGACACTTCATCTCCTTGACTTGTTCTATTTCTGGTCGCCCAGATCTTCTTTCTCATTCATAATTACCATAACATCAGAATCAGCAAAATAAAAAGTACATGAGAAATTATAAAACATTTTTGAACTATAGACCATATATCACTCCTGGTTGTAACTAGACATAAATTATAATTAACATCATCAGAATTACATACACTAATTTTAAGGGAATTCTAATGACATACTATTTTAAAAGAAATTATTAAAAGGGAATTATTAAATTCAAACACAAAGTTGCATGTACTGTCATGTCAATAAATAATAATGCAACAAGAAATGAGTCCATGTTTATGATATAACTAAAGGACATTCACAGACCATAGTCTGGAATGCCTAATCCATATTCTGGAATGCCTAATCTTAATCTTGCTGTTGAGAATTTAGGAGCAGGACTGACTGGTGAGGTATTAGATCTGCCACTAACTTCAAACCTTAAGCATTGTTTAAAATAAATGCCTCAAATTGACTAATTTCCTCCATTAAAAATATAAAGTTCTTGGGAATAAATGAGACAGCAAGAGCCAAGTTATTATTTTAGATTTTTACATTTAATATTAAGAGTTTATCATATTAATTCATGTAATCGCTAGTTAGTAATTAGAATTATCTAGAGAAAGTATACATTTTGCAATATATCATACAGCTTTAGTAAAATGAACAAATAGACATCAAAGTCTTTATTTCTGAACATGAAAAAAATTATCATATGCTTGTGTAGCAAAGACAACACAGCAGGCTTGGTTGCTCAAACCTTGTATAACTTCAGGAGGGCCTATGTGCATGCCTGACGTCCGGACAACTCATGGGAACGTATCCCCTGGAGTATTCCCTATTAGAAGGTTTTTTGGACATCTGAAGCACTAAACCAACTTGTCTAGGTTGATCTGTATTCTGTGATTTATAGTAAACTTCTTTCCTTCTGTGGGTTTAAAGTTTTGCTCATCACAACTGGCCTCAAAGACAGAATGTATCCATACAACCCATGCTCAATAAAAGCCCTACACTCAAAACTCAAATGGGTTTCTCAAGGCAGAAGCACTTTGTATACTTCACAGCTCACTAATAGAAGGATAAGCACATCCTGTGCAATGCCATAAGGGAGGACTTTGGAAGCCCATTTCTGGACAACTCCTGATGTGCCTTTTTCCCTTACCGATTCTGTTTTGTATCCTTTTCCTATAATAAACTGTATCTGTGAATATAACCTCTTCAGGTCCTGCAAGTCTTTCTAGTACATCATTAAACATGCAGGTGGCTGTGAGGCTTAAAAAACAATACCTCAGAAAATGAAAGCATTCTAATATTAAAAATGCAAGACTTTGTCCAACCACGCTGATTATAGGATAAAATAACAACCATTATTTAGTAGAAAAAACATTAAAATTCAACTTACAGGGTAGGAGGAAGGCCACTCCATAGAGATTTAATGCCCTCATTTCGAATGATTTTTAAAAAGGCATCCTAAAATTATAATAGAAAAAAGCAATCAAAATATATCTTTAAACCTGATACACAAAAATTTATAGTGATGATTGGTAATTTGATTCTTTCAGGTATTTACATCTAAAAAAATTAGCTTTTGGATTTATGTATGTCCGTTCTTTTAAAAGAGAATTTTAACACAATTAAAATGAAGCATTTCTGGATGATACTAACTTCTTATAGAATAAAGTCTATATTACTCAGCTCTAGATTGTTCTAAGAGCTTAGACAAAAGCTTTTGAAAAGATTATTATAAGAAAGGAAGGAGAGCAACAGCAGAGAATTGGTTAAACTCTCCTAAGCATGAAATCAGAGAAAATATTAAAATGTGCTATGTGAAATCTTTGGAGAGGAACCTAAAGTAGACAGAGCTTCTATTAACAGACAAACTCTTACAATTTGATAACAAAAAGATAAAGTAATTAAAAATTGGCTAAGGATTTGAATATATATTTCTCCAAAGAATACACACAAATGTCCAATAAGCACATGAAAAACTGTTTGGCTGCATGCAGTGGCTCCGGCCTGTAATCCCAGCACTTTGGAAGGTAGGAGACCCCTTGAGCCCAGGAGTTCAACATCAGCCTGGGCAATATAGTGAGACCTTATCTCTACAAAAAGCTAAAAAATTTGTTGGGCATGGTGACACACTCCTGTGGTGCCAGCTACTTGGGAGGCTGAGGTGGGAGGACTGCTTCAGCCCAGGAGGGAGAGGCTACACTGAGCTGAGATCACACCACTGCACTCCAGCCTGGGCAAGTGAGACCCTGTCTCAAAAAAAAAAAGAAAAGAAAACAAAATAGAAAAGGAAAATGTTCATCATTGATCATTATGAAAATGCAAAGCAAGGCCGGAGGCGGTGGCTCAAGCCTGTAATCCCAGCACTTTGGGAGGCTGAGACGGGCAGATCACAAGGTCAAGAGATCGAGACCATCCTGGCTAACACGGTGAAACCCCGTCTCTCCTAAAAAAAAATACAAAAAACTAGCCAGGCGAGGTGGTGGGCGCCTGTAGTCCCAGCTACTCGGGAGGCTGAGGCAGGAGAATGGCGTGAACCTGGGAGGCGAAGCTTGCAGTGAGCTGAGATCCGGCCACTGCGCTCCAGCCTGGGCTGCGACAGAGCGAGACTCCATCTCAAAAAAAAAAAAAGAAAATGCAAAGCAAAACCACAAATGAGATGTCACTTCATACCTACTAAATAAGCTAAAATTATAAAGACAGACAATAAAAAATACTGGTGAAAATGTGAAGAAACTGGAACCCTCAGATGCTACTGGTGAGAATACAGAATGGTGTAGCCTAGCAGTTTTTCAAAAGGTTAAACATAGTTATCACATGGCTCAGTAATTTCAACTCCAGTTATACTCTGAGAGAAATTAAAACACATATTTACATAAGGTTATAACCAAGAGAAATTAAAACACATGTTCACACAGAAACATGAATGTCCATAGAATTATTCCAAAAAGTAGAAACACCCCAAATGTCTATCAAATGATGAATGGATAAATAAAATGTGACATATTCACATAATATTACTTGGCAATAAAAGAAATAAAATACTGATACATACTACAACATGGATGATTCTTAAAACACTGTGCTAAGTAGAAGACGTTAGTCACAAAGGACTGCATATTTTCCCAGGAAAGGGAACCCTAGTAAGACAGAAAACTTTTGGACAATAACCACTCTACTCTAACCAAACAACAAAGTGAAACTTGTGGCACCACCCAGACCCTTATCAGCAAAGGCTAAGTAGGTAGCCTAGACTTCCATCAATGTAAGGCTGACAGAAGGTCAATAAGGAACCAAGACTTTTACCCCTACCAGGTCAGCAGTAAGGCTCCTTCATCCCTCTGCTAGGGTGGTGTCACAGGAGGAATAGTGGAGAGTCAGTACTTTCACCATCACCCAGCAATGAGGCTACCCCACTACACCGTCAGTGAAAACCATGTAGAAAGCCAGAACTCCCACACACGCTCAACAGTAAAAGAGGTCTTCCCTTACACTGTGCGTCAATAGAGGCTGGGTGGGGAACCTGGACTTCTAACTCTACCCGACAGTAACAAGGTGACATCCTTTCTGCCCCATGGAAGCAATGTCAGAAAAAGACAGCTAAAATAGAATGTTTTAAGTGAGATTAAGAGTTTAATGGAATGCTAATAAATGTTCAAGTAACACAAAGGTAGGAAAAGCAAAACAGAAATAGAAAACAGAACAAAGAGAAAATTAAAAAAATAATAATAGGCTTAAGTCCTAATCTATAATGCATTACAATAGTTAAACTAAGTATACTAATTAAAAGATAAAAACTGACAGAGTGAAGTTAAAACATGACTCAATTTTATGCTATCTAAAAGAAATTCACTTCAATTATAATGTCATAAGCAGGCTGAAAATGGATTGAAACACTCAACACATTAAAGATGTTATTCCCCTCCAAATTAACATACAAGTTGAACGTCATTCCAATAAATACCCTAGCGATATTTTTTTTGGAAATATAAACAGGATCAAGCTAAGATTTATGTGGAAAGACAAAGGAACTTTTGGGATAGCAAAAACAACTTTGAAAAAAAATATAAGGACCAGAGCAGGAGTCTCACGCCTGTATCTCAGCACTTTAGGAGCCCACAGCAGGAGGACTGCTTGAGCCCAGGAGTGTGAGACCAGACTAGGCAACATAATGATACTCTGTCTCCACAAAACATAAATCACAGTGGCACACGCCTATAGTCCCAGCTACTTGGGAGACGCAGGTGGGAGAATCTCAAGGCATGCAGATTGAGGAAGCAGTGAGTCATGATTGCTCCATGGCACTCCAGCCTAGGTGACAGAGCGAGGCCTTGTCTCAGAAAAAAGAAAAGAAATATAAAATAAAGTAAGAGGAATAAGTGAATCTAATTTCAAGACTTACACGTGCAATAATTAAGACTGTGGTATTGACAGAGTGACAGACAGAGATAAATGGAACAGAATAGAAAACTCAGAAATAGACACACCTAATACGCCCCACTGATTTTTGACAAAGGTGCAAAAAGCAACTCAATGGAGGAAATAAAGCCATTTCCACAAATGCAAGTGGACAT
This sequence comes from Rhinopithecus bieti, assembly GCF_001698545.2. Lineage (NCBI taxonomy): Eukaryota > Metazoa > Chordata > Mammalia > Primates > Cercopithecidae > Rhinopithecus > Rhinopithecus bieti. Next base: position 1,859,915 of record NW_016803701.1, on the reverse strand, counting down.
CCATAGGCAGCAACAACAAACAAACCTCAATCACAGTCTCATGCCCTACATAAAACTAACTCAAAATGGATCAAGGACTTAAATACAATTTTATGAAAAGTCTTCAGAGTGTAACAGTAGACAAAAGTTCTTAGCCTTGACACCAAAAGCATGACCTATAAAAGATATTAATAAATCGAATTTCATAAAATTAAAAGTTTTACTCTGTGAAAGACCATGTTTAAGAGGATGAAAAGACAAACTAGAAGTGGAAAAAAATATTTGCAAACCACACATTCAACAAAAGACTAGTATCTAGAATATATAAATAACTATCAAAATTCAACAGTAAAACTACAAACAATTTTATTAGAAAGGGTCAAAAGACATGAAGAGCCTTTTTACTGAAGAGGGAAATAAGCATATTAAAAGATGCTCACGGCCGGGCATGGTGGCTCAAGCCTGTAATCCCAGCACTTTGGGAGGCCGAGACGGGCGGATCACAAGG